>NC_092246.1:23294028-23491528 GCF_036320965.1 Panulirus ornatus | reverse complement strand
AGAAATAGGTATATTTAACATGAGCAGAGTGTTATTTGTGTAGTCGTGTTCAGCACATTATTATTTCCCGGGAGATTGTGCAGACGATCACGAGCACCGGAGCTGGGGTTTCGAAGCCAGGGATTCACATTCAGGAGGCGTATGTTGTCATGAGAGCCAGTGTCAGGAACCAGTTGTTGTGATGGTTAGTGAGAGTGGCCCGGGGTTGGCCAGACAGGGCCACACGTAGGGGGCTCGAGAGAGAGAGAGATAGAAGAGAGAGATAGAAGAGAGAGAGAGAGAGAGAGAGAGAGAGAGAGAGAGAGAGAGAGAGAGAGAGAGAGAGAGAGAGAGAGAGAGAGACAGGGGGGGGGGGACCGCCTGTGATGACCCTTTCTCCTTGCAGGTGACCTCCCCGTGACCTCTTGTCTCGGCAATGCCTCTACGTCGCTCCCTCCCTCCCTCCTTTACACTGCCTCTCTCCACCATACTATCTCCCACTTGCCCACCTTTTCCATTCCTTTCACCGCTTCCCTCTCTCCCACCCCTTCCCTCACCCCATACCCTCTCTCCCACCCCTTCCATCACCCCATACCCTCTCTTCCAACCCTTGAACACCGCGCTTCTCCTTCCCTATCCCTCCACATTGGTGCTTATTCCCACCCCTGCCACCGCCTCCACCCTTCCCAACCTCTCCATCATTTTTACCGCCTTCCTCCTTCAGCCTGTGGCCCCACGCCGTACCAGCACACCCGTCTTCCCACGCTCTTTTCTCTTGTATAATATATATTTCCTCTCTCTCTCTCTCTCTCTCTCTCTCTCTCTCTCTCTCTCTCTCTCTCTCTCTCTCTCTCTCTCTCTCTCTCTCTCTCTCTCCAGCGGGGAGAGAGAGAGAAGGGACACCACGAACACTGGTGATGTGTGTCGGACATGGCTGACCCTAGTAGTGTGTGGTGCAGCAGCAGCAGCAGCAAGACACACCAGGCCGCACCGCCGCTACGGACCGACCACTCATCCTCCCCAGTGGGGAAACAGACCGGTTCTGCCTGCAAACACGTTTGTCATTAAGCCTTATCTTGATAAGTGAGAAAAAGCAATTTCTGAGTGTGCTTATGCATGACTGCATGAAAGTAGACGTTAGC
The DNA here is from genome assembly GCF_036320965.1 of Panulirus ornatus. Taxonomy (NCBI): domain Eukaryota; kingdom Metazoa; phylum Arthropoda; class Malacostraca; order Decapoda; family Palinuridae; genus Panulirus; species Panulirus ornatus. The sequence goes on along the minus strand of NC_092246.1, from coordinate 23,490,407 downwards.
GATTGTGCAGACGCATGCTTTTTCTTTGGCATAGTTAAAGAATAAGTTATGGAAGACTGTAGGCACCCATCTTGTACGAGGCCATTTCTTTTATGTTGACATTCTATTTTCTGTGGATGAGAAACGTCCGTAAACTATTGTATTATTGTTGTAGTGTTATGGATTATTGTGGTTTTAGTGGAAACAGTAGTGTTATCATTGTCCGCTCCGGTGTACATAACATGGCGTGGTGTGTGTGTGTGTGTGTGTGTGTGTGTCCAAGAAGCTAACACACGTCTCTCACACCACCACCCACACCTCGAGCTCCGACACCCGTGTCTCCCACACTAACTCCCACGTCATCCCGACAGCTCTTCCTTGCTCACGTCCTCCCACGTCTCCCCAACAGCCTTTCCTACCTCAGTAACCCCCACGTCACCCCATCATTATTAACCAGCACCTCCTTCCCTCACAGCCGGCTGAAGACAGAGCTGTCCTGGCTTCGTCGACGGGGCGCGGTGCGGACGGATGAGGAGGATGGCGCGGTGTGGCGGGCGTGCGGACGGTGCCGCGCTGAGCTGGGCCTCATCATCAACAGGGGCGCCCCCTGCAGGGCCTGTAGGCAGCGCGTGTGCAAACAGTGCCGGGAGTTCGGCGTCAACGGCCGGGACTGGGTCTGTACCGTCTGCCACAAGCACATGTAAGTACCTCTTGTACCCTATCTCAAGGGGGTACGATTTCTTCTCAGGTACCTCTTTCACGTCGAGTGCCTCCTGCTGCAGCCTATAGACGTATTTACCTCCTGAGGAACCTCTGTGATGTAGTTCCTTCTGCCTTCAAAGGTAACTTTTCTTCTGAGGTACCCCTGTCTTGTGTATTATGAGCTGCTGCCTCTAAGGGTATCAGCCTTCTCAGGTACCTCTGTACTGTATGGTGTGTTGTACCCTGGTACCTGGTGTCTGTGGTACCCTCATTGTATGGTGGTTATCAATGACTTGGGTATGATGTCCCAGCCGTCCACCATTATACCCGAGGGTCGCACGGTTGTGCTTAGGTCATCAGGGTTTCATGCGAGTCTTGTGTCTACCAACCTCTCCCTCATGTTCATCTCATGTCTCTCCATACCTTGGGAAGTTAAAGTTTCACATTCAGTGAAAATAAGTACTACACTCAGGTACATCACTGTCCAGAAGTTTAGTAAAATGTTTATAGAAATTGAGAGCAAGAGGCTTAAAGTTGGTGATAAAGACACATTTTGTTCTGTGGTGTTGTATCGTGAGTTTATATGTTGGATCACACTACTGTATCTACTGAGGATCACGTTGTACCTGCCTGATGTATCTGTGCCCCAGTCTTATCGTGGGTGTTACAGTGTCTAGCTCTGTTCTGGTGCTTACCATGGTAGTGTGTTGTGGTCACCTTGATGCCAGAGATACCCTGGTGTGTCAGTGGGATAGTAGTACCTATCATAATACATGATGCTGGAGCTGCCCACTCCCGGCGTATCTGAGCACATCACCTCGTGGAAGGCATCACGAAATATTATAGACTTAACAGCTCATCACTTGTGGCTTCGGGCAGACCTGTTCGTTAACGTTATCACCTTGATCATTATGGTTGAACCCAGTGTGAGAGGGAATGCAAAGGGATTTTGTGGTGAATCCTTTGTCTTTATTGATGTTAAGTGGGCAGTATATGTGGTCGACAGTAACGTTTCGTGTTGGTTGACGAGGGGGAGTTGAGCGCTGCTGTGAAGTCAGATTTGTGGTTATGATATGAGGTGATGATGAGGTGCCTCTCTGACTTACTTTATGTTACGCTCAGCCAGTTGTTGAGGACGTCCGCTGGTGCCATGGACACATCCACCTCCCACACTGGACACGACACACCTGCAGCGGCCCTTCCATATATTTATACCTCCTTCAGTATGCGTGAGACACAGAGCCAGGAGTTTCCTCCTGCCAGGAACAAGGTGAGGGTGGAGGCAGTGTCCAAGGGCTTCATGCCCGACTCCAGGCTGCAGAACCTGCCGCTGGCCCGCCCTGGTGGCCTGTCATGTCTACACCTTCCAGACTCCAGACGCTATTCCTGGAAGAGGCCAGACTTAGCCTCTTATTATCTTGTCCTCTCTCTTAACAACTACATCATATATCGCGATTTCGTTCCTGCAGAGGTTGTGAGTTGTGCTAAAGGAGAATGCAGACTTTACCTTTTCTCTGTATATGGCAGGTATCGAACATAGACAAGAACTTCATGATATAAGTTACGAACTGTGTGGCAGAAAACTTCGTTGGTATAAGTTCTGTTCTGTGATACGATGGTGTTTGCTGTAGTGTATGGTGGCCAGGTAATGTGCTGCAGGTGAAACCTGATCATATTCTGTAGTCAGGTGGTTCATTTTCTAACGATGGGAGGAAACGGATCGAGACCGCAAACTGTTACAGAAAACGGATGGAATATTATGATAAGGGTTGTGTATACGCTACACTGAGGCTTCATTATGTGGTATATGTCCTCACGGCTGGTGATCATGTTACCATCAGTATCATGTTGACCTTCATCATTCATCATGCCAGTTCTTCGTTTTCAAACGTTCGTTTATCCTAGTCAACAAACACTATTATTGATAATTCTTTTTCGGCGGGGGGATTGTGGGGGAGGGGGCAATGAGTTACATTTTATGTAATTTTGTTTGGTTATTTCCTGGACGTTGTTCAGACCTAGGAACTGGAGTCTAGATTGTCCATGTGAGGAAGATGGTTGACATCTGTTGACTGTGGCAGGTCAGGCCCGCCTCCTGCACCAGGTGAGAGTTTTGGCGGGAAACTTACGGGTTACGAGATCATCCTCCAAACAAACACTCGTAATGATAGTTTTGAATATATATATATATATATATATATATATATATATATATATATATATATATATATATATATATATATATATATATATATATATATATATATGATAAGGAGTGGTTGGAGCAGATATCCGAGGCAGGTTTCGTTGTGTGGTTGTATGCAGTATTACCAGAGATCAGATGGATGTGTTGATTTACTGTTATAGGCGTCATCATATATGTACAACAGTGTTCACGTCACACATACATGACAGATTCTGTATCATGGTACACACCTGAGGTTAGATATGAGTGATGGTTGGCTAGCATGTGTGGTGATGCTGAGGTTGATATTGAGATAACCTTTAGTTGAAATTGCCATCAAACGAATGAAACTAGTTCCTCTGTTGTACCCATAGGCAAACAGGGAGTGTGGGGCGGGTGTAGAATGTTGGCGTGAAGGATGTTTGGGTGAGGAGGGTACCGAAGTGGGAGGAGTGAAGGATGTTGTAGGTGAGGAGGGTAGGTAGGTGGGAGGGCCAGCGAGGAGACATTGATGTTGACAAACAGGAAGTGAAGGAGGCCAGACGAACTCGTCACACCCCCCCCCCCCCCCCCCGCCCCCGAGTCATGGCCACGTGTACCCTGTTTATCTCTCTCGACCCCTCCCATCCTACCTCCCTCCCATCCTACCTCCCTCCCACCCTTAAGTCCCTCCCAGGGCCTGGGAAGAAATCAGAAGTGCGTCTGGTGGGTGTGTTTACAAGCAACGGACAAGGGTTGAAGTGTGTTGTGAGAGGGAGGGTGGATACAGGTGTGGTGTGGCACGACCCTTGGTAGACAGGGGAGCGGGTCTGGTGGATTCGGATCCTTAAGTGAACCAGGCGTCAAGTGCAGGGCGTTGTGGGCGTGCTTGAGGATATATTGAAGTGGTTGTGATGCACTGTCAGCTTCTGGGGTGGACTCAAGTGTTTTTAGTGAGTATATCGTGGGGTGAGGCGAGTGCATGGTGAGGCACGGGTGGAGTGAAGCGTGTGTGGTGAGTGCGTGTGCTGCCCTGGGCAGGGTATCCGCCCTTGCACATGTGAGTCATTCTGAGCTTCCCATTAGGGACCTTCATGCCGGCGGGCCTGCCTGCATGGTCAGCCGGCCCACGGGCCATACACCTCCTCCTCCTCCTCCTGATCCTGACCACCACCACCTGCCCGGCCATCACGGTGGCTGTGGCACACATGTGTCCATCAGTGTATCAGTGGTAACACCTCGGGATGACGGCCCTCCGGCAGTTCAGGTTGCTGTGCCACACACGTCACGGCCCGGGCATCCTGTCTTACGCTGCCCATTGCCTTGCCAGACGTACGAACACCTCACTACGTTCTGCCTCCACTTACGAGGTCATGTATGACTTGGTGAACATCTTACTATGTATTTTTCGTATGAAGCAAGAGGCGTATGTTCAGCCTTTCCAACATGCATGTAAAGTGACAATGTCAAAAGATTGTTGGTGTTCGGGCGAAGTTGGGTCTCGTGGTTCATGCCTTGAGCCAGCGTTGAAATCTCTCCTCCTGCCTTGCTGATCCCTGCCTTCATCTGCCCCCATGCAGCCTCTCTCTCTCTCTCCTCACCACCACCAGTCCTGCTCATATCCCCGCCTTCTAGACCCCTTACCACTTTGCTTTTTTATTTGACATTCTGTTGACAATTATTTTAGGAATCACAGAAACAAAGGTGGTTCCCGTGTGGGTTACACATTTTGTGGACTCGGTCGTTGGCGTTGGTGGATTTATGTGGAGGAGGCGAGGTGATCTCTGCCCCGAGCAGCCAAGATGTACGTCCACTCCCAGGTTCTCACTAGCCGGTGTTCCGCACTGCCAACTCCTCCGACGTGAGGCGAAACTGCCTCTTTGTTAAGGTTGATTAAGTGGTGCTCTGTGTGTGGGTGTTAGGGTCCTGAACCCTGCAGTAGACTAGCTCTCAGCATGGTTTCCTGGCCGTAAGGTAGTGAGTCTCTCTCTCTCTCTCTCTCTCTCTCTCTCTCTCTCTCTCTCTCTCTCTCTCTCTCTCTCTCTCTCTCTCTCTCTCTCTCTCTCTCTCTCAGCATCAGAATTATAGTGAACAAACAGGGAAAGCATACTTTCACACATGCGCATGACTGTGAGAGGGAGAGTGTTGTGTGTGTGTGTGTGTGGGGGGGGGGGAGGTGTCTCTCATGTCCAAGTAATGACATGTTCAGCTTGGTAATATTTGGTCCTACTTTCTCTGAGGTGTGGAGTGCTTGCGGGCTGATCATCAGCCACCACAGCTGTTGGCTGGGAGTCGTGCACACACTGTAGCATGTAGCCAGGATCCTCGGATCTCTTGTTGTGGCTGTGTGGGTACGTCGTGTCTACTGAGCCATGCGCGAGTTGGAGCGGCGCGCGGCACGGAGAATATTGGTGGACTGTGAGGCCAGAGGTGAGTTGGGCGATGGTGAGTCCCGTATCCCATCCCTCAAGGAGAGAGAGAGAGAGAGAGAGAGAGGGGGGGGAGATTATACCAGAGTGGGGATTTACAGTGGCTAGAGTTCTTGTTTCTTTTAGAATTATCAGCCATTAAAGTAGCTTCGTCATTCGTGTGTTGTACTTGACTAACATACCTAATCAGAGGGTCTGTCCTTTATCTATCTAAAATATATTATCTTATCCATATATTTTTTTTTTTTTTGCTTGTGTGTGGTGCAGTGTGGCAGTATGTGGTCAGGCTGGCTCTGTCTGTTTGCGCTATTCGTTTTTTCGGTTGTTATTAACAAAAAACAATACGTCCTGTTTAACCTGCACTGGTGAGATTACATGTGTTGACAGATCTTTCTTTAACACACAACACATGGTGTGTGGCTTCACAGTTTCTCTCTCTCTCTCTCTCTCTCTCTCTCTCTCTCTCTCTCTCTCTCTCTCTCTCTCTCTCTCTCTCTCTCTCTCTCTCTCTCTCTCTCTCTCTCTCACCACACACTGTGGTGTGGGTGTTGTATCGACTGTGGATGGGAGGGTGACAGGAAAGTGGTGGTGTGTCTCCCGGGTGCTGGGCACGGCCGGTCGGCGTCTCGCCCACCCAGCCAACACTTATATCGCCGGACTGAACTAAGCTGTGTTGTGGGACCAGCACCGCACCCTAGTCAGAGCCAGCAGGCTGACGCACCTCACACCCTGACACTCTCATCAACCACTGAGACGCTACGCTTGGAGACCTTGTGTCAAGTGTCTGGAGGCACTCTAGGATGACGTTTGACCTTGTTGTTGGGAGTGAACGCATATGGAGAGGCTGCCACACCCTTCCGCCGCAGGACCGCAGGACTCCACCTGATGGATGATTGGAGGACCATCTAGCCAGCAGACGTCCAGCTGGAGACATCCTCTGTAAACGAGGACGTGAAGGGCCTGACCTGAGAAGGTCACCGTCGGTTCACATTAGTCAAGGATCCCACATGGCACGTGTGACCCATGAGTCTTCAAGTAAACGAAGGGTCAACTCACTGGGGAATCATGAAGGGAATGACCCGTGAAAGGGGCAACTCAGTGGAGGAGAATCACATCTTGACAAGTTGGAGGTCACCAAACTTTGAGACTTAGGAGATATGGAGTCTTTTGGGCAGGGTCATGTTAAGCAGGGGACCACCAGAACAAATGCCCACTTTAGTAAGGTTATTGTAAGCAAGGAACTCCTGAAGCAGGTAGCAGGAGGTCAGTGCTGACTCCATCATGGACAAGAAGAGTCCACATCAATGCCGCACCTTAATTGAAATATGGAGAAAGGTTTTTAAAAGGGAAAAATAAGAGACAAGGAAAAGTATTTACGCATTGCGGAGAAAGTGAAAAACCTTGTCTTTAAAAAAAGAATGTCAGGTCATAGTCACTGGGAAACACATGGGAGGGTCGAGAATTGCAAAGCTTCGAGGTAGGTTACTAGAGTGTGAGGTTGTGGGTCATGCAGCAGGTTGTGGGTCATGCAGCAGGTTGTGGGTCATGCAGCAGGTTGTGGGCCTTGCAGCAGGTTGTGGGTCATGCAGCAGGTTGTGGGTCATGCAGCAGGTTGTGGGTCATGCTGCAGGTTGTAGATCATGCAGCAGGTTGTGGGTCATGCAGCAGGTTGTGGGTCATGCAGCAGGTTGTGGGTCATGCTGCAGGTTGTGGATCATGCAGCAGGTTGTGGGTCATGCAGCAGGTTGTGGGTCATGCAGCAGGTTGTGGGTCATGCAGCAGGTTGTGGGTCATGCAGCAGGTTGTGGGTCATGCAGCAGGTTGTGGGTCATGCAGCAGGTTGTGGGTCATGCAGCAGGTTGTGGGTCATGTAGCAGGTTGTGGGTCATGCAGGAGGTTGTGGGTCATGCAGTAGGTTGTGGGTCATGCAGTACGTTGTGGGTCATGCAGCAGGTTGTGGGTCATGCAGCAGGTTGTGGGTCATGCAGCAGGTTGTGGGTCATGTAGCAGGTTGTGGGTCATGCAGCAAGTTGTGGGTCATGCAGCAGGTTGTGGGTCATGCAGTACGTTGTGGGTCATGCAGTACGTTGTGAGTCATGCAGCAGGTTGTGGGTCATGCAGCAGGTTGTGGGTCATGTAGCAGGTTGTGGGTCATGCAGCAGGTTGTGGATCATGCAGCAGGTTGTGGGTCATGCAGCAGGTTGTGGGTCATGCAGTGAGCTGTGGGTCATGACAGCCACGGTGGATGGCAGACAGGACCGAACGTCAAGACAGAGTTCCCGGAGGACATCCTGTGGACATTTGACCTGACCCAGAAGGATGTACCAGGTGGAGGTGTTAGTGGTGTACGCTGTATAGCGAGGACAAGGAGATATCTCGTAGAGTGTTGTACATGTGATGTACAGGCACGGTAGTCATTACTTGTGTACTCAGTGTATTGTCGTGAGGTGGGGTACCCATGGTGGGACAGGAAGTTATGGCTGAGGGCCGGGGTTAGGCATGGCCTGGGTGGAGCACAGAGGCTTTGACGATATTAAGTGTCAACTTTCCATCTGTGTAGCTATGTTCTCTAACCCGGTATGACCTTGACTGAGGCATGTTATTTGCCCGTGTCGTGTGGGTCATTATAGGAAAAAGCAACGTAACGGTTAGGGTGAGGCTTGGAGGTATAATGAGTTAAGGGCCATGGTCACGTGGAGGATGTCAGGGACACATCAAGGGAGGTCAGGGAGAAGGCCGCCTGACCCCACCACACTCTAGTTATCCCCACGCCCTCTGTTCTGTCGCCTTCTTCATGTGTTTGTTCCACATCAGCTGGTGTGGAAAAAGACCATGACAACACTGTTGTATGGAGACAACACTGACTACACTGTCGTAAGATAGAATGAATGGAAGACATATTTTGATCTGAGCTGGCAGGAAGGGAGGAGAAGGTGTGTTGTAGCCTCGAACTTACAAAGAAAGAGAAGTTGGAGTGTGTGTATATTGTGCTGTAATAAGCAGTCTCATTCACTGGTAATTGATGTCATTACAGTAATTGTTTAGTCGGGATTGAGATATATCGATTGCCTTCACCTTGACGGTACCTGGTGTTTTCGTGTTCCAGTGTTGTATACCACTGCTGGTGGAGAGACCTGGGTGTAGGTGTGTGTATGGTGTGCTTGGTAGGCTGCAGTGTAGGTCACCAGGCAGATTGACATGGTTCCTGCAGGCCGGCCTGGGGGCCGCTGGCTGGTTGGCTGGCTGGCTGGTGCAGTATCGGTGTTGGGGGAGCTGGACCCGGGTCGTGGGTTGAACCACCTGCCTTTCTTGGTCATGCTGGCCCTCCACCTGTAGTCACACCCACTTGCCCCTCCACCTCCACCACCACCACCTGCCCCACCCACTTACCCCTCCACCCACACCACCACCGCCCCCTGCCCCGCCCACCATGACTGCAGGTCTCGTGCAGTTGTCTGTGTGCTGAGATCTTGAGGGGCTTCCCCTGTGTGAGTCAATGGTGGTCCACCCCAGCTCTCCTCCTGCTGCCCTTCCTCCACACACACACCCTTGTTTTTGTTCATATACTTCCACGATACCCTAAGAGAGGCGCTCCTATGTCTCGGAGACGCTGCAGTCCTACATCTCCGTTCTCTGATCCATGGGGTTCTTTCTTGTCACCCACCTCGAACCCTTATGCGAACTCCGTGGCTGCAAAGTGCAGTGGTAATGTTTCTGGTGTGTGGCCACAGCGGCCGTGCATCACGCCCACAAGATGGCCTCACGCCTGGCTGCAGGTTACCTGGACTGACGAGTCCCACTGATAACCCGACAACAACATAAGACGTTCGCTATCTGAGGCATCTCCATCCTGCACGTCCTCCCTACTCCAGCCTCACCTATACGCTCACTCCACGGCTCACTCTTTACCCCTCCTACTGTCTGTCTGTCAGTCTGTCTCTTTCCTTGACGCAGACTGTGTTTCCCAGTTGCTGTCTCTGTCCGTTTCCTTGCTCTCTCTCTCTCTCTCTCTCTCTCTCTCTCTCTCTCTCTCTCTCTCTCTCTCTCTCTCTCTCTCTCTCTCTCTCTCTCTCTCTCTCTCTCTCTCTCTCTCTCTCTCTCTAACTGTCTGTGTTTCCCTGTCTCTCCCTACCTCATACAAAAGCAGGCAGACAAGAGATAAATACTTACACACACAGAGGCACGGACACACACACACACACACACACACACACACACACACACACACACACACACACACACCTGCACATGCTGTCGTGTCAGGTGGAGTAGGAGGAGGAGGGGCACACACACACACTCACACACTGGGTCTGGCAGGCTGGAGCAGTGTTGAGCGGGACGCGGCCGACGCAGGACGTATTGGCCATACCTCTCGCCCACACCTCGGTACACATACAGCCCCCACCTACACCCTAGCCACGGAGACCACGGATTTACACCATCTCCTCCCATCTGCCGCAGACTACAGGCGACCTGCAGGTGCATTTCCAGGGATTCATGAACGTGGGGGAAAAAAAAAGAGGTGGGATTCTAGTGTGAAGGAAATACCTGGTCAGGAGCGGTCGGCTTATGCCCACCGCTGCCTTAGCTGGTGCTGCTGCTGCTGCTGCTGCTGCCCACAGAACCGCTTCTCTGACCAAGCTGAATCCCGCTAGTGATACATATATCCCCAAGTGTTGATGGAAAACCGGCGCTGTGTTGTGACGAGTGTATTGCGTGTGTTGTGCCGCAGTGTTGGTGCTGGTGCGGCGGTAGTCGTCCCTTGTGCCGTGCGAGAGCCCTAGTCAGTCTTAGTCTCGTGTGGTGCAGAAGACATCACGAAGTGTGTGGGAGACGGGGAGTGGGAGGTGCTCAGGAGGGAGTCAGGGGAACAGATGGCCACGCACGGAGACGTCAGCCTGGGAAAAGGCAATTTCACCAGATGACCAAACGATGTGAAGGTAAGGAACTCCTGCATCATCCCCACCTCCACCACCCTCACACGACCTTACACCACCAGCATCACCACGGTATACCACCCTCAACCATCCACGACGGTACCACCCTCAACCATTCACGACGGTACCACCCTCAACCATCCACGACGGTACCACCCTCAACCATCCACGACTGTACCTCCCTCAACCATCCACGACGGTACCACCCTCAACCATCCACGACGGTACCACCCTCAACCATCCACGACGGTACCCCCCTTAACCACCACGACGGTACCACCCTTAACCATCCACGACTGTACCTCCCTTAACCATCCACTACCGTACCACCCTTAAACACACGACGGTACCACCCTTAACCATCCACGACGGTACGACCCTTAACCATCCACGACGGTACCACCCTTAAACACACGACGGTACCACCCTTAACCATCCACGACGGTACCACCCTTAACCATCCACGACGGTACCACCCTTAAACACACGACGGTACCACCCTTAACCACCACGACGGTACTACCCTCAAACACACGACGGTACCACCCTTAACCATCCACGACGGCACGACCCTTAACCATCCACGACGGTACGACCCTTAACCATCCACGACGGTACGACCCTTAACCATCCACGACGGTACGACCCTTAACTACCGCGACGGTACTACCCTTAAACACACGACGGTACCACCCTTAAACACACGACGGTACATACCTTGGCACGACGGCACAACCTTTGAGCACGACGGTGCGACCCTTGAATGCGACACGAGACCAACCTTGGGCACGACGGTTTACGACCCTTGAACACGACAGGTGCGACCCGAGGGTAGGGTGGCGTAACCTCTGACCTGACCGTCGGAGGTTACGCCATCCTACCCAGGGGTCGTACCGTCGTGCTCCGAGGGTTGAATACGTTACCCCCACTAGAGCCTTGCGCTCCTCCCTACCTACATGTAAGACCCCAGCAGACACCTTGTCTGGCCACTTGGACGGGAGTGTTTGCTTTGGAGTTGTCTGTTTGCTTATCAGGTTTTGTCGTTGCTTCTTTTGCTTATCAGATTTTGTGGATGTTTGTTTTAGTGATACGTAGAATATTCCGTGTGTGTTGCATTAGTCTGGTCGTGTGTGTGAATATGTGTAATTACGTATTTGAGATTACTTATTTATACTATACATGGAGGGTGGGGGGGGGGTTATACCTGCGGGGGGCCTCCGTCTCCTGAAGGTATCGCACGATCATACAACTTACTACATTGCAGTATGTTGTGTGCGGTGACCACGTCGTCGTCAGTCAGTTTATAACATGTCTCCACCATCCTTGTATTGTTAAAGGAGTTTTTCATGACAAGTTTCTTGCTTAATCTCATGTATGTTCCGTCCTGTGGTTGTTCATGTATGTACCGTCCTGTGGTTGTTCATGTATGTACCGTCCTGTGGTTGTTCATGTATGTACCGTCCTGTGGTTGTTCTTTACCTGCAACTCTCGAAAGAGTAAGTGTTCACTGTCAGCGTCATTGATATGTTTCAAAAACCTTTAAGGGTGTGATCAGGTCACTCCTCACTTCTTTCTTCCGAGATGGGCAAATTTAAGGCCTCTAGTAACTCAGCTTTCTTAGATTCTCGTATCATCTTCGTTGTTTCCCTCTGGACCTTCTCTGTTTGCTGGTTTTGTTTCGTTAGTTGAGGCGAGGAAACTTGAAGATCATATTGTGGGTTTGGCCGTATGTAGGATGTGTACACCCGCTGAATAGTTCCTCATCCATGAACTTAATACTGGCAGACACTCTTCTCCCTTACTCTCTCCTGAGGTGGCACTGTGCCGACAGGTTAGGGCCGATTTCCTTTCCCAAGTCTTTTACATACATATTCCTGCAGCTGTTATCCTGATGTTGTGTGTGTGTGTGTGTGTGTGTGTGTGTGTGTGTGTGTGTGTGTGTAGCTACATCAGCATCAGGATTAGCGGATGACTGGCACCTCTCAAGTTAATCACGTTAAAATGCAAAACAAATTATTTCCTTGACCTAATATCAAACACGTAGTAAAACAATTTGTGTCGCTGTTGATACAATATTGTATTGTTTGATTTTCATATAAACTTAAGTTTCTTTCATTAGTTTACCATGGTTGAACCTGGTTCAAACCTGGCGATGGTGTCCTCGCATGATAAACCCTTTCAGTTTATAATTTAAACCATCATTTACTTTCTCAGAACAAGTTGTAAGTCTACCCTCAATATAGTCCATAGAAAATAGTGTTTTGTACAATTGGTCAGGTCCCTTCCAGTATTGTGACAACGAAGTATGGAAGAAGGATCTTGGTAAGGGCGGGGTCTGAGTCTTGGAGAGGCCAGGATCTGAGTTCTAATACAACATTCAAGTATGGACATATTCGTCCCACCGGTTCACAAGTCGTATCACTGAACCTCTGACCTGACCCTTAAGGCTCAGGTCGCGGTTCACGACATCACACGCTCAAGGGTCGTGCCGTAATGCTCATTGGTTTAAGGATGTGATTAGCTCGCAGTTCACATCATGATCTTGCGTAGATCATTAATGCACTTCCAATTTTCTGAAAGATGAATTGATCAGTTACCTCTAAATATGGAGGATTGAGTGTGGCATGAGTCATGCAGGAGTTGTTGGAAGCAGTAATAGCACCTTCAGCTCGTGGCCACTTAGGAAAACAGCCTTACCCATGAGTCAGAACATGGTCTCATCAGAGGTCGTGTTGAACTAATCTGTTGTTCTTCTTGGAGGTGTTTTGTAGGGGGGGGGGGGTTCATGTGGGAGGTAATGTGATATACCTCGATCTGATCTGTAAACCTTTCCAGAGATTTCCTCGCCAAAGAATGATAAAGATACTGAGGGTTTATAAATAAGAGAAGGTCTTACATCTGCTGGAGGATGATAATGGGATCCTACATTCTTCATCCGTAGAGATGCAGAGAGGAAGGTGAAGCAGATAGATTGAGACCTGGTTGATGGGTAGAACGCGGAGAGTATATAGTTAGAGATAAGTCTTAAGTGGCGTTCCTCAGGGGTCAGTCCTTGATCTTTCGTGATTCGTAACTTATTAATATTAATGATCTAGACTAAGGAAGAAAAAAACAGCTAAAGTAAATATACCATAATGAACGAAAACCGCCCAGTGTAGTGTTATGGGGAAGGAGGTACAGTAATGAACACGGAGAATACTGCCACAAGTACTGCTGGTACAATGTAGCATGAGAACAGTGAGGAAGGAGACATCATCACATGTGAAGTATTTCTGTAGATGTTTTATATTTAGTAATGTGTTCCCTGATCTTCAGTGTGGCCTCTTCAAGACGTATACTTACGGAGAAACCTATATAATTCTCTTTGATATGGAGCATCTAGCTTCCTGTGATATATAGAATAATTTGTTAGATAAACGTGTAATTTTACTGTCTTATACTTTATTTTTATGTTGAATTTTTTAGTAAAGGATATGTAAGTTTTATGTGTAGTAATAGATATTGATATGAAATGTTTGTGTGGGATATGTTTGTGTGGGATATGTTTAGAATGTAACACATCTCAGGAGGTTTTCTTGCCCAGGACCACACCTGCTGAGTGTTAAGGTTTGGTGATTATGTGGTGCACTTGTAGGTTACCTTGGACTGCAGTTCTGGGGGTTCGGTTCCCTCCACACTCTCCTGACTCACACCAGGCTGTCCTCCTTGATCCCTGATCAGTCATACTATTTGTGGCTGCAGTGCTTGGGTCAGCTAGCAGCCAGGCTCGTGCATGACTCGTGAGGGAACTTGTGAGGGGTGATGCGTGAGGTCCCGCACGTGTTTCTAATGGTTGCCCTCCTCTTCCTCACGTTGACTCTGTGGCTCAATGTTCCAGTGGTGAACTTGTACATAACATCAGGATGTCCGAGTGATTATCTGGTGAAGTCTGTGGGAGCCGCCTATCCCCACAGCCCGGGCTAAGCCCAGGCTATTGGGTTGGGTCGTTGGTTGACCATGCTGTTGGAAGCCGCAGTCCGCAGGCCCATATAGCCCATACAGTCTGGCTGGTCTGCTACACTTTGTAGGTGCTGGTGCAGGGCAGTCAGACTTCTCTGTGTTGCGTCCCACGGTGTTGCTTGTGGTAGCAGGCAAGGTGGTGAAGAGTCGTGCCACTGGTGGGACATTGTGTCAGGCATATCGAGCAAGATGCTGGTTATTCCCGTGTGTGGCAGGATAAGGCAGTAGGCCTACCAGTAATGCCCGTGTATACGTTATGACACCTTTGTTACCCAAGTTACGCTCAGAATAGCGTCAATATTTTCCGTGTTCTTTCTCCGGTGTGGAGCTGTGTGAGTGGGTGGAGTGTGGGCACGGTGTCTGACGGTGTCCTCACATTACTGGACAGAGAATGATAGAAGATCTTTGGTTGGGTTCGTTTCTTACCTGCCTACCCCAGCACGCGTCTCGTGACTGTATGGAGGGCGCCACCGTGGCCCTGCAGGCGCTGGCCTACTTGTTTACTGCTTCCCCGGCGAGGGAGGTCCAAGATTTGTTTATCATGACGCGTGTCCCTCATCAGCGTCCCAGAGAGTCCAGTGCGAGAGGAACCAGTCGTATGTCGTGGTTGTGAGCGTCGATGGTGTGGGCAGGTGGTAGCACTTGGGCAACACGGTGTAGGTTCTCAGTCTCGGCCGCCCTAGAAGGTGATGTTAGCCCGTAACAATATTCTAGTCAGGAGATCACAAGGTCTTTCTCTGGACCCAACTTGAAAAACACATCGAATATTCTCTAGGAATATTATGAACGGTTTATATATATATATATATATATATATATATATATATATATATATATATATATATATATTTTTTTTTTTTTTCCCCCACTCGAGTCTGTTGTAGAGGAGGAGGGATGATAGGTTGGTGTGTGTTGGCATTTGTAGCGTGTGTGTTTGTCTGTCTGTGTTAACCTTTCATGTTCTTCACTCCGTTTTTATCGTATTGGGCCGCTACACCTACTGTAGTGGCTGGGCGTTATGTTGTTACCCCCTTCTGTCTGTCTGTCTGTCTGTCTGTGGAGACATGCCCGTCTGCGATGCTTCATACCTACACCATAGGTTCCCACCTGTACGGGGCTCACCATCTCATCAGCTGCTCGGGCTGTGTACTTGTGCCACTGTACATATCAGTTACGATTTTTTTTTTTTTGTTTTTTGCCGGGTGGAAGTTCAAAATTACAACACTGTGTTAGGCAGAAAATACAACATTTTCGATTGTAGTTGTAATTTCCCAGATCCATGATGTATATATATATATATATATATATATATATATATATATATATATATATATATATATATATATATATATATATATATCCCCTTTACCTTTGTACAATGGCACTATGCACGCATTCCGCCAATCCTCAGGCACCTCGCCATGAGTCATACATACATTAAATAACCTTACCAACCAGTCAATAATACAGTCACCCCCTTTTTTAATAAATTCCACGGCAATACCATCCAAACCTGCTGCCTTGCCGGCTTTCATCTTCCGCAAAGCTTTTACTACCTCTTCTCTGTTTACCAAATCATTTTCCCTAACCCACTCACTTTGCACACCACCTCGACCAAAACACCCTATATCTGCCACTCTATCATCAAACACATTCAACAAACCTTCAAAATACTCACTCCATCTCCTTCTCACATCACCACTACTTGTTATCACCTCCCCATTTGCGCCCTTCACTGAAGTTCCCATTTGCAAAGGGGATAAGAGTGAGTGCTCAAATTACAGAGGTATAAGTTTGTTGAGTATTCCTGGTAAATTATATGGGAGGGTATTGATTGAGAGGGTGAAGGCATGTACAGATCATCAGATTGGGGAAGAGCAGTGTGGTTTCAGAAGTGGTAGAGGATGTGTGGATCAGGTGTTTCCTTTGAAGAATGTATGTGAGAAATACTTAGAAAAGCAAATGGATTTGTATGTAGCATTTATGGATCTGGAGAAGGCATATGATAGAGTTGATAGAGATGCTCTGTGGAAGGTATTAAGAATATATGGTGTGGGAGGCAAGTTGTTAGAAGCAGTGAAAAGTTTTTATCGAGGATGTAAGGCATGTGTACGTGTAGGAAGAGAGGAAAGTGATTGGTTCTCAGTGAATGTAGGTTTGCGGCAGGGGTGTGTAATGTCTCCATGGTTGTTTAATTTGTTTATGGATGGGGTTGTTAGGGAGGTGAATGCAAGAGTTTTGGAAAGAGGGGCAAGTATGAAGTCTGTTGCGGATGAGAGAGCTTGGGAAGTGAGTCCGTTGTTGTTCGCTGATGATACAGCGCTGGTGGCTGATTCATGTGAGAAACTGCAGAAGCTGGTGACTGAGTTTGGTAAAGTGTGTGAAAGAAGAAAGTTAAGAGTAAATGTGAATAAGAGCAAGGTTATTAGGTACAGTAAGGTTGAGGGTCAAGTTAATTGGGAGGTAAGTTTGAATGGAGAAAAACTGGAGGAAGTAAAGTGTTTTAGATATCAGGGAGTGGATCCGGCAGCGGATGGAACCATGGAAGCGGAAGTGGATCATAGGGTGGGGGAGGGGGCGAAAATCCTGGGAGCCTTGAAGAATGTGTGGAAGTCGAGAACATTATCTCGGAAAGCAAAAATGGGTATGTTTGAAGGAATAGTGGTTCCAACAATGTTGTATGGTTGCGAGGCGTGGGCTATGGATAGAGTTGTGCGCAGGAGGATGGATGTGCTGGAAATGAGATGTTTGAGGACAATGTGTGGTGTGAGGTGGTTTGATCGAGTAAGTAACGTAAGGGTAAGAGAGATGTGTGGAAATAAAAAGAGCGTGGTTGAGAGAGCAGAAGAGGGTGTTTTGAAATGGTTTGGGCACATGGAGAGAATGAGTGAGGAAAGATTGACCAAGAGGATATATGTGTCGGAGGTGGAGGGAACGAGGAGAAGTGGGAGACCAAATTGGAGGTGGAAAGATGGAGTGAAAAAGATTTTGTGTGATCGGGGCCTGAACATGCAGGAGGGTGAAAGGAGGGCAAGGAATAGAGTGAATTGGATCGATGTGGTATACCGGGGTTGACGTGCTGTCAGTGGATTCAATCAGGGCATGTGAAGCGTCTGGGGTAAACCATGGAAAGCTGTGTAGGTATGTATATTTGCGTGTGTGGACGTATGTATATACATGTGTATGGGGGTGGGTTGGGCCATTTCTTTCGTCTGTTTCCTTGCGCTACCTCGCAAACTCGGGAGACAGCGACAAAGCCCAAAAAAAAAAAAAAAAATATATATATATATATATATATATATATATATATATATTTTTTTTTTTTTTTTTTTTTTTTTTTTTATACTTTGTCGCTGTCTCCCGCGTTTGCGAGGTAGCGCAAGGAAACAGACGAAAGAAATGGCCCAACCCCCCCCCCCCATACACATGTACATACACACGTCCACACACGCAAATATACATACCTACACAGCTTTCCATGGTTTACCCCAGACGCTTCACATGCCTTGCTTCAATCCACTGACAGCACGTCAACCCCTGTATACCACATGACTCCAATTCACTCTATTTCTTGCCCTCCTTTCACCCTCCTGCATGTTCAGGCCCCGATCACACAAAATCTTTTTCACTCCATCTTTCCACCTCCAATTTGGTCTCCCTCTTCTCCTCGTTCCCTCCACCTCCGACACATATATCCTCTTGGTCAATCTCTCCTCACTCATTCTCTCCATGTGCCCAAACCATTTCAAAACACCCTCTTCTGCTCTCTCAACCACGCTCTTTTTATTTCCACACATCTCTCTTACCCTTACGTTACTTACTCGATCAAACCACCTCACACCACACATTGTCCTCAAACATCTCATTTCCAGCACATCCATCCTCCTGCGCACATCTCTATCCATAGCCCACGCCTCGCAACCATACAGCATTGTTGGAACCACTATTCCCTCAAACATACCCATTTTTGCTTTCCGAGATAATGTTCTCGACTTCCACACATTTTTCAAGGATCCCAAAATTTTCGCCCCCTCCCCCACCCTATGATCCACTTCCGCTTCCATGGTTCCATCCGCTGACAGATCCACTCCCAGATATCTAAAACACTTCACTTCCTCCAGTTTTTCTCCATTCAAACTCACCTCCCAATTGACTTGACCCTCACCCCTACTGTACCTAATAACCTTGCTCTTATTCACATTTACTCTCAACTTTCTTCTTCCACACACTTTACCAAACTCAGTCACCAGCTTCTGCAGTTTCTCACATGAATCAGCCACCAGCGCTGTATCATCAGCGAACAACAATTGACTCACTTCCCAAGCTGTCTCATCCCCAACAGACTTCATACTTGCCCCTCTTTCCAGGACTCTTGCATTTACCTCCTTTACAACCCCATCCATAAACAAATTAAACAACCATGGAGACATCACACACCCCTGCCGCAAACCTACATTCACTGAGAACCAATCACTTTCCTCTCTTCCTACACGTACACATGCCTTACATCCTCGATAAAAACTTTTCACTGCTTCTAACAACTTGCCTCCCACACCATATATTCTTAATACCTTCCACAGAGCATCTCTATCAACTCTATCATATGCCTTCTCCAGATCCATAAATGCTACATACACTCTTATATATATATATATATATATATAAGAGTGAGTGCTCAAATTACAGAGGTATAAGTTTGTTGAGTATTCCTGGCAAATTATATGGGAGGGTATTGATTGAGAGGGTGAAGGCATGTACAGAGAGAGCATCAGATTGGGGAAGAGCAGTGTGGTTTCAGAAGTGGTAGAGGATGTGTGGATCAGGTGTTTCCTTTGAAGAATGTATGTGAGAAATACTTAGAAAAGCAAATGGATTTGTATGTAGCATTTATGGATCTGGAGAAGGCATATGATAGAGTTGATAGAGATGCTCTGTGGAAGGTATTAAGAATATATGGTGTGGGAGGCAAGTTGTTAGAAGCAGTGAAAAGTTTTTATCGAGGATGTAAGGCATGTGTACGTGTAGGAAGAGAGGAAAGTGATTGGTTCTCAGTGAATGTAGGTTTGCGGCAGGGGTGTGTGATGTCTCCATGGTTGTTTAATTTGTTTATGGATGGGGTTGTTAGGGAGGTGAATGCAAGAGTTTTGGAAAGAGGGGCAAGTATGAAGTCTGTTGGGGATGAGAGAGCTTGAGAAGTGAGTCAGTTGTTGTTCGCTGATGATACAGCGCTGGTGGCTGATTCATGTGAGAAACTGCAGAAGCTGGTGACTGAGTTTGGTAAAGTGTGTAGAAGAAGAAAGGTAAGAGTAAATGTGAATAAGAGCAAGGTTATTAGGTACAGTAGGGTTGAGGGTCAATTCAATTGGGAGGTGAGTTTGAATGGAGAAAAACTGGAGGAAGTAAAGTGTTTTAGATATCTGGGAGTGGATCCGGCAGCGGATGGAACCATGGAAGCGGAAGTGGATCATAGGGTGGGGGAGGGGGCGAAAATCTGGGAGCCTTGAAGAATGTGTGGAAGTCGAGAACATTATCTCGGAAAGCAAAAATGGGTATGTTTGAAGGAATAGTGGTTCCAACAATGTTGTATGGTTGCGAGGCGTGGACTATGGATAGAGTTGTGCGCAGGAGGATGGATGTGCTGGAAATGAGATGTTTGAGGACAATGTGTGGTGTGAGGTGGTTTGATCGAGTAAGTAACGTAAGGGTAAGAGAGATGTGTGGAAATAAAAAGAGCGTGGTTGAGAGAGCAGAAGAGGGTGTTTTGAAATGGTTTGGGCACATGGAGAGAATGAGTGAGGAAAGATTGACCAAGAGGATATATGTGTCGGAGGTGGAGGGAACGAGGAGAAGAGGGAGACCAAATTGGAGGTGGAAAGATGGAGTGAAAAAGATTTTGTGTGATCGGGGCCTGAACATGCAGAAGGGTGAAAGGAGGGCAAAGAATAGAGTGAATTGGATCGATGTGGTATACCGGGGTTGACGTGCTGTCAGTGGATTGAATCAAGGCATGTGTATGGGGGTGGGTTGGGCCATTTCTTTCGTCTGTTTCCTTGCGCTACCTCGCAAACGCGGGAGACAGCGACAAAGCAAAAAAAAAAAAAAAAAAAAAAAAAATATATATATATATATATATATATATATATATATATATATATATATATATATATATATATATATTATAATTTTCATTATTATTATCCTGTTATAGATAACCATTACTGGGGCTAGCAAACTATGATGTAGAAGCCGTGTGTGGCTACCAGAACCATGTTCATATTAAACCAGATCTTTGTGTTAGGAAGGAGACGATGGTTGGCCCTTCCCTTCAAGTGTTGTGTTGTTTACGTAGATATATGTACAGTATATCTATGGTGTACATAGATATATGTATAATCTTCCTTAATCTGTGTATATTCCTTCTGGTGTTTACTTCCTACGTGTGTCTCCAGCTTTAATGTCTGTTTTTCTTTCATGTTGTATGAAGTAGGAGCCTGGGTGTTGTGGGTGGGGTTGTGACGGGAGAGGATGAGGCCAGTGAGCGAGGGGAAAGTTGCGTGGTAGGCGACGGGGGCCGCACGCTCAGGACTGGCCAGGCGGATGTCGCTCGTCTTGTCTCGTGTATTTCCTCGAGTAGAAATTTATTCTCTCCTGACATGGCTGACGTGGCTGAGATAGGGAAAGGTTCATCGACTGTTTTCCTGCCGGTAGGAGTCCAAACCCTAAGCTTCTGTGGTGAGTTGATTTTGATATTCATTAGAGATGAATGGTAGAGTTGCATTATAATACAGAACATGCTGGAGTGGGT
This sequence comes from Panulirus ornatus, assembly GCF_036320965.1. Lineage (NCBI taxonomy): Eukaryota > Metazoa > Arthropoda > Malacostraca > Decapoda > Palinuridae > Panulirus > Panulirus ornatus. The sequence continues at coordinate 23,469,392 of NC_092246.1, read as the reverse complement.
CGGGTGTGTGGCTAGGGGGTCAGTGCTGGTTCTTTTACACAAGATTATGGAAATGACCCGGAGTGTTGGGTCTTTGGCTTATCCTCCAGGGGTACGGGAGGCAGGCTAGGACTTGAGGACCGTCCTCAAGTAAATTCCTAAGCAACAACAGCTACTTACAAGTCCTCTCACTAATTATCTGCACCTGAGGCTCCTCACCTTCCTGCCGAAAGACAGAGGTATTGCTTACCCCCTGGAGCATGAAGGTATGTTCATTGAGATCGGCGGTACGACCCCATGAGCACAACAGCATGACCCATTGTGCACGACCGCAGGATGGTTGATCACGACGTGCCTGGTCTTTGACCTGATCTTTAATGATAAGGTCACCGTCCACGCCATTATATCCAGTGGTCGTACTGTCGTGCTTGTGGGTCATGCGGTGACCATAGCGTCGTGCTGGAGACGTTGCAAGTAAAGGGGATCCTTGAAACTGTTTCAAGGTAAGTGCACAGTGGATAGGATGGAAACTCAAGGCAGTGGTGCGTGTGGTTAAGATTGTTTTGATAAGACGTGGTTCATAAACTCCTCAAAACCTTGACGGACATACAGTGATCTGTATGGTCTTGTGTGGTTCATGGTTCGTGAAGCGCCGACTCCGGCCTCACTCAGAGATGATGTACCGAGTCTTAAGGTAATGTCCGGCAAGAGCGTAAGAGTTGGCATGGTTGCGGTGATCCAGTTAAGGATTGACATATGTAGGTCTTTATACCACACTGACCCATAGGTTCTGATCTCTTCCCCTGTCTCGAGCAGTCTCGTTATGACCCAGTGGTCTGTTGCTGTTTGAACTACTTTTATTTTCCTTTGTATGTAATCCCATGTTTCAGGTAAGGATTAGGAGAGTCTGTGTGTTTCAGTAATGCCAGTGGTCATCCCAACCCGTGAGAAGGTGAAAGTGCTGTACAGTTTTATCACGTATCATCCCCCCCCCCTCCCTCCCTTCATCCCACAGTACCCCTTCCTCCCTTGTACACACACACACACACACAGACACACACATACACACACACACACACACACACACACACACAGCCTCGGGGGAGCCAGTGGTAGTGGCCAGTGGTCTGTGGGTGGAAAGTCGGACGGCTGTATTCCCCTTCTCTCCCTGCACGTGGTGTCTTCGTCTGTCCGTGAAATTGCAGTCGTCAGTATAGCCGCGTCAGGAGCCGCTGATTACACGCGGAATGAAGTACTGATCATGTAGCAGAGGGTGTCCATCTGGTGGTGGAGTGAGGGAAATGAGGATTTATGAGGGTGAGGAAGGTGATGTATGAGGGTGAGGAAGGTGATGTATGAGGGTGAGGAAGGTGATGTACGAGGGTGATGATGATAACGAGAGTGAGGCACCTGTGGTGGATTGTACTGACCATATGACTATAGCCGTGGCCCTCCTGCAGGACACTGTGGCAGGACGGTGCTGTTCTCACGCTACCTTTGGACATCTCGATCTAGCTTACTCTCCCCTTATAATAATCTCTCTCTCTCTCTCTCTCTCTCTCTCTCTCTCTCTCTCTCTCTCTCTCTCTCTCTCTCTCTCTCTCTCTCTCTCTCTCTCTCTCTCTCTCTCTCTCTCGTCGTCAGTGTGAGGTAAGGAGCCAGAGTAGTGGAAGGGAAGGGATCCTCCACGCTGGGTTGTTGCTTCATGTGGGGCAGGAGGTGGGAGAGGCTTCACCACGTTAGGTTAGCCAGGGAACCCCCACCTCACCCCACCTCCCGCTTTTCCTTATGCTCTCGCATGTTTTGCTTCTTTATCCTTTACGTCATCATCATCATCATCATCAGCGGTGTGTTCGTGTTCCCGTTGTGGTTGGCTGCCGTGTAGTGTGGTCGTGAGGTTATCCAGGGTGGTTGACGAGGTAGAGCTGTGTGTTGTCCAGACGAGGGAGGGATGTGGTGAGCCCAAGCACGCATACTGCCGGCCACGGGCGCTGATGCTGGCCGTTCTCATGCATGACCCCGCCCCCTCCACGTGTCACCTCCTCGTCCTCATGACCCCGCCTGCTCCACGTGTCACCGTCTTCACCCATGACCCCGCCTCTTTCCACGTGTCACCTCCTCGTCCTCATGACCCCGCCTCCTCCACGTGTCACCGTCCTCATGCATGACCCCGCCCCCTCCACGTGTCACCTCCTCGTCCTCATGACCCCGCCTGCTCCACGTGTCACCGTCTTCACCCATGACCCCGCCTCTTTCCACGTGTCTCACACAGTGAACGCGTCCCTTCCCATAACATCGACCCTGTAGCCTAACTGCCATCTTTACTAACCCGATCGTCCTCGTGATTTTGTGTGCCAGCGACATCGTCTCGTCCCCTTGCCTTCCCTTAAGGCACCGTCCCCTGCCAGTGACCCCGCTACCATACTGGAGCTTGGTCCCGCCTGAGGGCAGAGCACCTCCCCGTCCAGTGTTCAGCTTCACAGCTTTGTTTTGCGTCGGAGGCCTGCCATTAGCACCCACCGTCCGCGTCTCGGGAAATTGATCAGGAGTTGGTTTTTGTGTGGGCGCGTTGATCACTGCGCTGGAAGGCTGAGGGCGGGCGTGAAGCAGGTTCTGCTCCTCACCACCGCTAGACGGGGGCCATCCTGTGATGCTTGTTTTGTGCAGGAACATCTGTGTGCCTCCGAGGAAACACCTGACAACTTTTTTGGTGGCAACTACTTCCAGAAATTTTAAAAGGGGATTTTTAGGGGACATTTAAAGCAATATCCAGAATACCTCATTGGTAGCCGCCTTCAGCGAGAGAGATTGAACCGGTGAGGTAAGTTCCATCGGAGTCTAAAGTGGATATCGAGGTGGACCTTGTTGTGAATTCATGGGATTTTGAGGTAGTTTTCAGGGCTCTCAAGCCTCCATGTAGGTTCCACCAAGGTCTGTTGGAACTTCCTGGAGCTGTATGGAAACTTTCAAGAGGGAATCTTGAAGAAAACTAACTACTCGGGGAGTATAGGAGGAATCTGTGTGGCGATTTGGGGAATCTATACGAGGCAACCTCGTTGATCTTTACGGGAAATTGTCCGGGAATTTGAAGTGTAAGATGTTGGGACATCCATGCAAGATTTAAAGCAAGTTAAGGGACACGAGATCCTGAGACCTGTGAGGGGCTTGTACGGAAACTTTGATGGCGAATCTCCCAGGAACTCTCGTTAGGTAAAGGTGAACCTTAAAGTGAACATAGTTGTTCTTCAGAGGTGATACTCCCAGGTGGTTGTAGGGGTGATGTGGTGGTGCAGGTGTTCCTCCACTACAGCTTTCTCTGGGCCGCCTCCGCCGTAACTGTAGCGGACAGGGGTGCGTGAAGGCTTCTCACTGGGGGCCGGGCAGTGAGTGGGCAGCGTGAGCAAGGATCCCTTGCCCGGCCTGCTCTATTCTGGCCGCTTGCTTGCTGCTTGGAGCCGCTTCTTGCTTGCTTGTGTGGGTAGCCTGCGTATGTGGATTACCTTTATGGATGCTCGTGTGGGTGACGTGCTGGCAGACTGAGCACTTGTAGGGACGAGAAAGGCAGATGTATGGTATGCTTGGACAGGTATATATATGTGTAGATTCCTTGTGTGGGTGTGGTGTGTGCGGGGGATGGTTGTGTGGGTGTGGTGTGTGCGGGGGATGGTTGTGTGGGTGTGGTGTGTGCGGGGGATGGTTGTGTGGGTGTGGTGTGTGCGGGGGATGGTTGTGTGGGTGTGGTGTGTGCGGGGGATGGTTGTGTGGGTGTGGTGTGTGCGGGGGATGGTTGTGTGGGTGTGGTGTGTGCGGGGGATGGTTGTGTGGGTGTGGTGTGTGCGGGGGATGGTTGTGTGGGTGTGGTGTGTGCGGGGGATGGTTGTGTGGGTGTGGTGTGTGCGTGGGATGCTTGTGTGGGTTGTGGTGTGGGTCCCGTGCCTGTGTGGGAGGAGAGCGGCGGACGAAGGTTGGCTCTCTGCATCTCACGATTTTATGGCTTGTGTGTGTGTGTGTGTGTGTGTGTGTGTGTGTGTGTGTGTGTCACAGGTGGTTCTCGAGGCTCCGTGTGTCTGGTTCCTGCCTGGGTGGATTGGTGTCGTTAGCGTGTGTTGGTTTGCTTCCACACGTGGAATGCTTTTGTTAGCGTGAGTTAGTTGCTTCCACAGGTGGAGTGCTTTTGTGGTGTGTGTGTGTGTGTGTGTGTGTGTGTGTGTGTGTGTGTGTGTGTGTGTGTGTGTGTGTGTGTGTGTGTGTGTGTGTGCGTGGGTTACCAGCGGTGCGTGGATCACTTGCTGGGGCGGCGTTGAGGTCACCTGGCCGGACCGCCCTCACCACTTGCCCTCCACATTCCTCCCACAGGTCGACGGCTCCACTCATTCCCTGAAAGAGGATGGGAAGGGAAAGATAATGAGGGAAGGAAAGATAATGAGGAGGGAAGAAGAATGAGTAGGGATGATAACAAGGATGATAGCAAGGATGATAGTGAAGGTAAAGACTCAACCACTCACTTGATGGTACATATTCTCAGCATTGCTCCTGCCTCATGTGACTTCCTATATTGTTATTACGAAGTAAACTACTGACTTCCTCCTGTGCAACTTACATATGATTTTGATCATCTTTTGAGTGTCTGACCTCATCCAGATTCGAGGCTTCACAGGAGCAGGGTAAATCTGCCTCCTTTAAGATCCTTGATGATGATGATGTACTCATTTCCGTCGCTTAATGAATGTATAGCTATACTGAAGGTGACTTCCTGCTCACCGTGTTACCTGCTGAAGGCTGAATCTGGGAACACTTATATGTGTGTATACACGAACGTGGGAGGCCCTGCGGAACACCAGCACTCTGTCATGGAAATTGATCTTGGGTAATTATATATATATATATATATATATATATATATATATATATATATATATATATATATATATATATATATATATATACATAATGTTTGTGTGTTTTGTAGCATTTTGGGGTTAATGTTAATGGAATTATAATCAAGGAAAACTTTAAATGAATTAAATTCCTTCGTGAAAGTCAATATGTGACGGGCAGCTGTTGACCTGCGTCAGCGGTCACAGATAATTGACCAGATACAAGAATGTGTCAGATATGTTGAGCATAGATGGGAGAACAGCAGCTGGACCACGGTGTTGATATGTAGGTGCAGGTGGTAATGTGGTGCCATCTGTTGGTGGTGAGGGCGCCACCAGCTGGAGGTAGACAGTGTTAATCAACCTCACGTGTCGTCAGCTGTTTCTGTCCTGGGTATGTGCGTATATGTTGACATCCAATGTTTTCCCGTGTGAAATACTTTCTTGAAAGTGATGGAAAGGAAGAAATGGTGATACTGAAGAAGAAAAACAATCACGGATAAAAATGAAAAGCAGAAGAAAATTGGAAGTTAGAACGTAAGACAAAGAAAGAAATGATGAAGACGACGGAGAGGAATTAGGAATCCCTCACAACAAAGGCTAGTAAACCCTGGTGTCCGCCGTCCTCTCCTGATATTCAAATAGGCCCAGCGCAGCACCCACTCACAATGCAGGACGCTAGTAAACTTCTTTCTGATTGGCCACGGGGTTGAACTGTAAATTCATGCGAGAGACTCGACGTCCCGCCAGCTGACCAATACGGTCGTGAGTGTTGGATGAAATTCTCTTTTCTCTCGTGTATGATATTCAGTATAGAAAATGGTATGTGGTTTCGCATGAAGAAACTTATTTTGATTGTAGAGTCAGTTTGATCTTGAGGACAGTTTATGATATAGAGTATTTACACGTTTAGATAAGATAAACTGTGATTTTACCTGATTTTCACCGAAGGATAAGAAAGGAAACTTTCTGGAGAGAGAGAGAGAGAGAGAGAGAGAGAGAGAGAGAGAGAGAGAGAGAGAGAGAGAGAGAGAGAGAGAGAGAGTGCGTTTGTGGAGGTGTTGGGGTTCGTTATAAGGTTAGTGCGTCAGTGACCTGGGCTGGTGGTGGGGGTGAGGGCACCCGCGGGTCAGGGAGGTAATCCATGTAGTTACTGGAAGGATTTCTTGATCACTGTGAGGTTGTGGACAGCCACTGTTGTAGGTATTTACCCCTGTGTGGCGTGTGGTCGGCGCTGTGTTGTAGATGCCTTACTTCATCTTGTACATGTAGTAGGTACTGACCTGGTAGTTTAGAGAAGTCTGCTTGTTTTGTATTTCTACAGAATAAGAAGACGACTAATGATTCTGAAACAGAATGATACTAATCAATCAGTAGATAGTATAGTGATGATGTAGAAGTGAGATGATTATAACTGGTCCCCAGTACTGGGTAAATGTTCTCAGTTATGTCATGTTATTATAACTGAAGAATGCACATGTTTCATTGCAACATTCCTATATATTTCACTCTTCCTCGTGCTTTTACATCGCTATACAGATCTCGAAGTTCCTCCGCTCGACCTTAGGTATGATTACTTGGCGTTTGACCTGACCTGTAAGGGTCACGTCAGTACATTTGATAAGTTTTGATGATGATTAAGATCTTGTGAGGCGTGAGTGAGAAGGGAGGAGACTCCATTAGATATATTACGTATGTTGATGCAACAGTTGACTGGGTCAACCTCGGTTGCCAGGTGAGCTACCAGCAACGCCAGGATCAGCCACACTGGATTGCAAGCATATTAGTAGATAACATCAGTTAACCCAACTAGTGTGGGTAGTTATGATAGCTGACACTGATATATATATATATATCAGTGGCAGAGGCAAGGTGTCCAGGCTCAACTTAGAGGAAGCAGAAATTATTACAGTCATGTGAACTTTGGCTCATTTTTGTTCTTGTTAGTTTTAGTTTGATGTGAATTGTGCTACAGGTAGAAGGTTATGGTTGACGGTGTTCACATGATGAGTGGCATTGTGTGAACGTTCTCACAGATCAGTCTTGAACTTCATGTTCAGTTTCCAATTTCCTGACCTACATCAGGCTTGGGATTTTTGACCACCTGTGTTAAACACACTGAGGTGATTTAATCTCCTTTGGCTGGAGTCCAACACAGCAGGCACTCAGTTGCTATGTTAACTTCACCTGGGAAGACTCTGGTTGGATAAAACCTAAGATAGTAAGCACTAGGCTCCTATGTTAACGTCACCTGGGGTGACTCCTGGCTAGGTGAAGCCTCACGTAGCAAGCACCAAGCGCCTATGTTAAAGCCACTTTCACAATTTCTTCGTGTCGTTTAAGGTGTGCAGTGTTTTTGCCCGGGGGAAAGTGTGTTGCTGGAGTGAAGACAGAGTGTGTGCGTTCACTGGGGAGCTTCCTGAGTGTGTGTGGTTGTCGAGTGCAAGATGAGGACATGTTGTAATAAGAGTAATCATCATAGGTTGGGTCTGTCATATAGAATGAGTGCATAGGGTGGAGGTTAGTGTTGCATGAGTGCGTAGGATGATGCCAAATGGTTGTTGAGTGTGTTGTGTGAGTGGATATTGAACATAAGGTTGTTGCGTGGGTTGTACACGTGGATGTTGTTTGGATCCTAAGGATAAAGATTAGTAGACGAGTCCATGATGAGTAGTTACAGAAGGGCATGAGTACATCACGTCGCCAGTGGTTAAGGTAATACTGAGTCCATTGTCTGTAGTTATGGTAGTGCTGAGGGCAAGATGAAGACCCAGGGTGGTCGTGGGCACAGTCTGAGTGCAGAAGCAGGATGCAAGAATGATCTTATCTTGAGTGCAAGGAGGGTATATAGGGGTTAGTAAGTGTTGTCAGAGATGGTCGTGTGTGTGTGTGTGTGTGTGTGTGTGTGTGTGTGTGTGTGTGTGTGTGTGTGTTTGGACGAGAAGCGGGACCTGACCTGACCTTACCCGGCCAGGCCAAGCTGACTTGGTCTGCCAGGCAAGGCTTGGCCTGTGGAGGGCCAGATGCTGGGGCAGACGGGCCAGGCAGGGATGCTTACATGGCTATTTATATCTCGCGTTACCTGCTCTCTGTGGGAGGGTCCGCTGGGGACGCCCCCAGAGAGAGAGAGAGAGAGAGAGAGAGAGAGAGAGAGAGAGAGAGAGAGAGAGAGAGAGAGAGAGAGAGTAATCTCGTATGTGTGTGTGTGTGTGTGTGTGTGTGTGTGTGTGTGTGTGTGTGTGTGTGGAGGTGGTGGGAGGGTAAGTGCTCCCCCTGATTCATACGAGTTTCTGGGCTACGATCCTCCCCTGTCTGTCTCCACCAGCACCTCTTTACTTAGGGGAGGAGACCTCGAGTCCCTCCCTCAGCTCCCCTTGACTAGGGAGAGGAGAGTTCCACTGTCTCGCTCCCCCTGGTCACTAGAGTACACTGGGAGGTGTTCCAGGTAGCAGAATACCAGGAGAATACTAGGTGCAGGCGGCGAGTCATCTTGTACCGTGGACCAGACTCGTACAATAACAAGGCTCGCCACGGAGGATGATACTACGCTTCAAGGTAAGACGTCACACCGAATGCCAAGCACTCATGATCCTGAGCTGCAAGCCTCATCAGCTCCAGCAGTGCTTCCCGCACCGTAAATATCAACCATGATAAACTATTTCTAGTGCAAAGCATGAATACAGAATGACCTGGTAAGGTCGAGAGGACAGTAAGATGTATGGTGACGTGTGGAGCAACGCGTCAGATAATTTGGTGACCCATTCATAATGGCGGAGATGATGTGTTGTTGCCACAGCAGGCAGGGTCAGCCCGTCGCGAGCACGGTCGTGTTAAACGCTGTCAGCAGCGTCTGGTACATCAGGTGGGGGAACGGACACGTCGGGTGGTTTGTGGTGTACAAGTTGATGATGCAGGATGGCAAGCAAGAGCCTCCTGACTAACACCTTACGTCTCCCCGATGGGCAACCAACAAGGACGAAAAACTATACAAAAACATACATGGTTGGTGGTACGACTGCCCGCTCATCCGTGGTGTAATGTATTTAATGCAACGCACTGACTCACTCTAGTGTGGTGTGCAACACAGTGACTCACTCTAGTGTGGTGTCCAGCACACTGACACACTCTACTGTGATGCTCAGCACACTGACACACTCTACTGTGGTATTCGTCTTTTGTCTCTCCCCCTGCCTCTCTTACCACTGGCAACACGAGGATACAACTTTCCCAGTCACTTTGTATGAAGAATAGATAGCACGGGAGGCAGGTTACCACCCTAGGTGACCCCAACCCTCACCTCTTCCTCTCCCAAAAGTTCACCTGCAGGACGGGATTCTGTCCTGCTGCCCCGGGGGATGGACTCCTGCTGGCCAGACTGCTGCTGGTTCTGGGAGATGTGACTTCCCTCTCCTGGGGTGTGGTGGTGGAGGATGTCATGCCTCGGTGATGTCCCTCCCTGAGGTAGTGGTGGTGGAGGATGTCATGCCTCGGTGATGTCCCTCCCTGAGGTAGTGGTGGTGGAGGATGTCATGCCTCGGTGATGTCCCTCCCTGAGGTAGTGGTGGTGGAGGATGTCATGCCTCGGTGATGTCCCTCCCTGAGGTAGTGGTGGTGGAGGATGTCATGCCTCGGTGATGTCCCTCCCTGAGGTAGTGGTGGTGGAGGATGTCATGCCTCGATTATGTCCCTCCCTGAGGTAGTGGTGGTGGAGGATGTCATGCCTCGGTGATGTCCCTCCCTGAGGTCGTGGTGATATGATACGTTGATGGTGGTGGAGTCCATATAGTGACTAATATCACTGACCGTGTGGTGACTGGTAGTCGCCATGTGTGTGTAGGTGTGTGTGTGTGTGTGTGTGTGTGTGTGGCCTTCATTTGTTGTACTATCATGCAGTGGTCTTGTAACCAGAAGTTTTGTCTTGATTATGTTTGTTGTTTCAGCCTGGTTCATGAGTATGTGTTGATGACGTAGTTAGTGAGGCGCTGAGGTGCTGGGAATATGGCAGGAGTTTCGGTGATTGCGTGGGCCTGGAGGTTCCCAGCGGAACATGATTTTTTATATTCATTTGTTCAGTGCGCATCAGCACAAAGCATACTGAAGCCGTAATATGTATACATAATGTATCCTCTTATTATATTAAACCTTTGCAATAATATGGAGTGGATAGCATATTGTTGTCAAGCAATGTGATTTGAGATAAATAGATGGTTTAGATAGTTTAGCTATGATAAGGTGGTTTAGATAGTATAGCTATAATCACATGGTTTGGATAGTGTAGCTATGATTAGATGTTTAGATTGTATAGCTATAATTAGATGGTTTAGATAGTATAGCTATGATTACATGGTTTAGATTTTATAGCTATAATTACATGGTTTAGATATTATGTGTTGTAGTTGTAGAAGAGAGTAGTATAACCAGGTGTTTGTTGATGTTGTATAGCCAAGTGGTTCACCATCTACCAGGTGGTTGTTGACCTAGTATGACCGGATGGCCTCTCTGGTATAGCTTGACTGTTTCTTACAGTGGTCGTTTGATCACAGCTTGTATAGTATCGTTGTAGGATAGTTTAGTAAGATAGTCATGTACTGTTTACTGCAACGTAGACAATATTTCTGTGCTGTATGTGTAGGACAGATATGATAAAAGGATTGTATTATACAGTATATCCAGATAGTAATTCATACATCATATGTATAAAGGAAAACAGGGTTGTCTGATGACTTCCTGTATACTGTATGCAAATCGAGATTTCTTGATAATGGTTACCTCGTGTGTGTGTGTGTGTGTGTGTGTGTGTGTGTGTGTGTGTGTGTGTGTGTATGAATGTTAATAACATAGCCCGGAGGTGGTTGATGGGGAGCCAGATGTGGCTTCCTCTCCCAGCACCTGCTTCAGACATCAACAAAGACTTGGGCTGAGACAGTGTCCTTAAGACTGGCGTAAATCCCCCCCCCCCCTCCCGGAGGGACTGTCCTTGTCCCAGTAGATGAGTGCGCATGCGCTGCCTACCCTCACCTCCCTCACTCCGCCCACACCACCACGTTACCGTCTGTCGTAGGTCGGTGAGGCCCGCCAGATCAGCAGGGCTCCTCTCCCTATGGCCGACCCTCAAGCCCTACACGCCTGAGAGGAGCAAGTTATTTGGCAGCTGCGGTTGTGCTACTCCTTGGGTGACATCTCCTGGGTGCACGCCGGTGTACCACAGTGTGTATAATGGCCACATCCGGGAGATGTGTGCCCTCAGGCTCCCCGTAATACGCAGAGCGGAAACACATCACAATCTTGACCTGCCATCAACGTTGCATTGTGTTCGGGGACCTGGTGCCTCATTGTCCTTCCCTAATACACTCCTTACACACCCTCAGCAGCCTGGCTGGCTCTTTACGTGAGACGAACCGGGAATCAAGACCAGTGACGTTCAAAGATCATTATGAAGACAAGGTCCTTACTGAACACAGTTACGGCCTCCACGTGTGGCACATTAAACACCTTCACTGGTAACACGTGCAGGTCCTCGCTGGTGATACACTCAACACTACTTGTGCTGTCTTACAGCTGTAGTACCATTAAGTTCATACACCATGATGACATTTTGCTTACCTAGTGTATGAACACACTTCGTGTAAGTAGGTCCTTGTTAAGTGCAAGTAACATATTTAAGTCATTGTTGAGTGTGCGAACTTTCATCCTTGTTTAGTGCAGGAAACTACATTATGAGTAAGTGCAAGGACAACACACTCTGTTTACTTCCTTCCTAAGTGCATCACCACCTTGGGATGGTTTTGCTTGTGGACACACTCACGGCATATGTTCCTGGCGCTTCTTCTGTTTCTGTGTGACTTATATGTTGAATGGTCCTGACCATTGTGGGTGGGTGTTAACTATCATCATGTTCTTTAGTTCATCATCTTGAATATCATCATCATCATCATCGTTATCATCATCATTGTTGTCATCATCAACACCCAGATGGGTCTGGTCGGTGTTGGCATTGACTTCAGCCACCTCCCGTTGGCAGCTTTGGTTAGCACTCACTGCTGGTAGCCGCAGGTGGTGGCAATCATTGACATGGACATTTGACACCCTGTGTAGGCACAAGCCGGCAGCACAGCTGTAGTGCACCTGTGGTGTTACTACCAACACTGCCTTACCCTGACAGATGGCCTGAGCCGGTAGCACTGCTGCAGTTCTTCCGTGTACAGTGATGTCACTGCCATGACCAGCCCCACCTTGGCCATGCCTTGTGACAGAGATTTAAACCTAGGTTGAGGGCTGACCCTAAGGGTAGGTTTCAACCCAGGTCGACGTTTAAATCTCGGTCCATGTGTAAACCCATTTTGGTAGGTTCAAATACGCTTGTGGAAGTTTGAGCAGGAAAGCGGCCAAGGGCATGTCCAAATATGTTTGACGGATATTCTTAGAGCGCCAGTGTGTGTGTGTGTGTGTGTGTGTGTGTGTGTGTGTGTGTGTGTGTGTGTGTGTGTCGTGGTGACCCTGTGTGGGGAGCTCAGTGCGTCTGGAGGTGCCAGTCTAGTAGGGTAAGTATGTGGCATTGGGAGAGTGGGGGATGCCAGGCCCAATAGACTAACTTGAATGACTCGTCTTAATTGCTGGTAAGAGCATCAAGGTCTACGTGGGGCGGAGGGACGAGGAGCAAACACCCCCCCCCCCCCCCCCCCCCCCCCCCCCCCGTTCAGGCTTACTTCTTGAATGGGCCGAACTACTGCCACTTCTGCTGAGACCTGCGTCTTCTCACGGACGTGCACTGCCTATCTTGCCTGTGGTGAACGTGTGGTTCTGGGATAGGCCACTTTCCCGCGGAAACCATGATTTACATAAACCTTCACTGATCTTCCTCTGTTTTGGCTGTGAGGCGGGATAACCAGGAGTCACGCCGCTTATGAAGTTCCCTCGTGGAAACACAAGTCAAGTATTGATTAGGTGTCACTTGTCATCATCCAATGATCTTGTTCAGCAGTTCATGTCTGGCTACAGAACGCTGCTGAAAATGTTGACATTCAACCGAGTGTTTGCATATATAGGTTGATGTCTTAGCTAAGTTATATGTGCCAAGAAAATAAAGGTCATTTAACACGGGTAACTACCAACATGGGCGGGTGTTTAGATACAGTCAGTCATATCAACATAAGTGAGAGCGGCAGTACGTACGCACGTGGGTATTTAAAACAGGTTCATGTTTGCAAGTGATATTATATGTTTAAGCGAACGTGGAAGCTTAAGCCAGGGTGTTGCAGCAGACAGGTGGCTGGTTTTATATGACCTGATGGTCAGTTAAACCCACGGGTGATATCAACCAGTTCTTGTGGTTTGCACCAGTAAAAGATGGTCATTTGTCAAGTGGGAGGGTGAGGTGGCCTCGATCCCAGACGGTGGGATCATTCATTCCTGGCATCCCCAGTGGTACGGTGGGCCTCTTGCTCCTTCACCAGCAGTAGTGGTAGGTCCTATGGACGAGGACCTAACTCTGTCCATCAATGAAGGCAACGCTGAACACACGAAGGGATCATTGTGTTTGATGCGTTATTGGAGAAAATGGTTAGGATACAACCTCAGTGTACCTGGTAAAGGGTAGTGTCCAGGCACCGTTGATTGTGTTGTGGGAGCGGTGGAGTGGCCGGGTTGGGGCGGGCAGCGAGTCTGGCTGGAGGAAGCTGCTCTTTGTCTCGGGGGGCGCCACCACTGCCTGACCTGTGACTCGCACTCGCAGACCACGTCATGTAGGTGTCCCTGGGAGGAGCAGGTCCAGCAGAAGTGGTGACATACCTCCTACCGAGGCAAGGGTGTAGAGGAAGATAGTGAAGAGAGGCAGATACAGACAGACAGAGGAACAGTATAGTATACGTTTGACAGCCTCAGTTGGTGCAACAACCACCTTAGCCAGACAGACAGACACCACAGACGCTCACGTAATAGCAGTAGCAAGAGGTAGCAATTCCACGTGAGGGCAGGTGTATGGGGTGTGTTGATGTGTGTTGGGCAGCAGCTGGAGGTGGCCAGACGGTCAACAGCCCAAACCTCACCCACAACACCCACCGCCGCCCCCGCACCACCCACGCATTGTCAACAGACCCGCGTCACCCGCTGTCCTCGCTGGGCCGCACCTGCAACTCCCAGGGTGACCACTGACGTCCAGGGTGACCACTGGCCCCCATGGGTAAACACGTCCCCTGGGCGACCATCGGCCCCTGACACGTAGGGTGACCACTGGTCGTCGGGGTGAGCACAGGCAGCCTATGCCCCTCACCCTGGCCCCTCACCCTGGTGGCAAGAGCAAGGCTTTCGAACAGCTGTTGTTGTCGTTGTGTGGGTAGTGACCAATGAAAGAAAACGGGAATGTTGCCAGAAGGTCTTCACTTTCAGTGCCGCGTCGTACCGTTGGTGGGTGTCGAGACAGTCAACCAGTTGGTCGACCTGTTAACCAGTCAGTCAGTTATACAGCCAGTTCAACACTTAACCAGACATTCACTTGAGCAGTTAGGCAGTTGTCAGTTGATTTGTTAAGCAGCTAACTGGGTTTGCGTGGGTAGGGTAGATGTCCGTGTGAACCCTACGGATGTTGGTCATGGTGAGGAGGGCGTAGGCTGAATCAGGTTGATGTGTGGCCTTCCAGGACACCCTACATGCTCCACGCCGGCACCTGGCCTTCCAGGCGCCTGGAATAATTCCTCTCAAAATTTCTTCCAGGGGGGATTACTCTACTGGCTTGTCTAGGTGCCTACCTCGGCTTGGAAGGGTTCCTCTCCTATTCTTGGCCAGGGAGGCGAACCTCCCTCTTGGCCTAGAAGGGGTTCTCTGCTGGCCTCTATGGCTTCCTCTTCTACCAGACCTCACTCAGCCTTGGCAAGTGCCGTTTCCATAAATTACCAGGAGGAAAGTAAAGTCTATTTACAGAGAGACATGAAGTCCAGTGAGCTCCTCTTGCCCAGCTTGCGGAGTGAACTGTGAGCCTGAACCACCATGTACAAAGTGTGAACGTTAGTCAGCCCGCAGTTCATAAGGAACGCTTAAGTACCCTGTAGGAAGAACTTGCAGTTGATGCATCATGGGAATTAGCAGTAGTTCCAGGGAGCTGAACAACCGTTAGCATGTACAGGGAACAGCATATAGTGTGTACGTTCAGAACGTCCCTGTGGTGGCCAGTACGTACATAGGGAGGAGGATTTTGGTGAGAAGCAAGATCAACCTCAGCTTGTGTCAGCAAGGTGGAGGCTGCGCCGTCCTTCTCCTGTGTGAGGCCCCCACGCTCCTTGCTCCTCCCATCTGAACATATGTTATTACTGGCGGTAAATGAACATGTATTGAATGTGACCCGCAAGGTACATGACCTGGGATATGTGTGGAGTGTGACCCGCCGAGCACATGACCTGGGATATGTGTGGAGTTTGACCCGCTGAGCACATGACCTGGGACATGTGTGGAGTTTGACCCGCTGAGCACATGACCTGGGACATGTGTGGAGTTTGACCCGCTGAGCACATGACCTGGGACATGTGTTGGATGTGACCCACTACATATTTTGTATTGGGGATGTTTTGTGACGGGGACGCCATAAATTTGCTGGTGATACCAGCACAAATGAAAATCCCTCCTTGGTGAACACCATCTTGGGGGCCCAACGCGGGGACCTTACACACCCCCGCCGCCCGTGGACCGCCCCCTTCCATGATCTCACTTTCCCTGTACGTTGTCTTCTCCCACATTCTCCTCCTCCAGGTTGACCTCGCGTGACCCCACCCCACCTATGACCTATGGTAATAGACCGTGACCCGCCTCTCCGGCAGTAGGAACTTGCCCCAAAGCTTGGGTTATCCACTGATATAACATATAGGTCAACATAACCTAACACACACACACACACACACACACACACACGCACACACACACACACACACACACACACACACATACACATCGTTTGTTTTATTTATTCTGATAATTTATGTGTATATTGTTTATCGTAACCGTGATGTGTGTTGCAACAGGAAACTCGGTCGTGTGGGTCGCCAGTGTTTCCATTCGTCACAGATGTTGACCTCGCCAGTGGCACTGTAGCCACTGTCATACATCCCCATGATAATGTGTCTAAGTTGAGCATTGGGTGTTTTAGGGCGAGAATCTGCCCATGTAATGGATATGACGTGGGCGTAGCGCGTGGGGAGGTGAGCCTGGGGGTCTGGGTGTCGTGCGTGTGTGCTGTTTAGGTGTATGGGCTTGGCGTTAGGGTGTCGTATGTGGGTGTGTTGTGTGGGTTTATGGGTTCGGCATGTGTGGGTGTAGGAGCACGGCGCGTGTGGGTTTAGGGGCACGGCGTGTGTGGGTGTGGGGGTACGGCGTATGTGGGTGTGGGGGCATGGCGTGTGCGGGCTTAGGGGCACGGCGTGTGTGGGTGTAGGGGTAGGGCGTATGTGGGTGTGGGGGCATGGTGTGTGCGGGAAGTGGATGTAGATGTGGGTGTGTGGAGGGCTGACCTCGGTCAGCAGGCAGCAGCATGACCACTACCCGCCCTCCCAGCCGACCCTCCAGGACCATCCAGTTAGTCACTGAGGGAAAGATACCTGTGTTTAGGTGTCATGTGTGTGTGTGTGTGTGTGTGTGTGTGTGTGTGTGTGGAATTTACGTGTGTGTATGTGTGTTCCAGTGGGAGAATGTGTGCTCCTTGTGTGTAAAAAAAATATCTGAATATTTTCTAAACGGGCCTTGATCAGCCGTCTCGTTTCCCTAGTGATGTCAACATTTCGTTTGGTCTCGGTTGATCCATCTACTTGCCTTGGGAGGGTTATTACCACTGTATAACCTACCTATATAGAGAATTCTTCTAAGAGTATGTGTCTGTCCCTGTATGAGTATTTACGAGTATTTTGGATGAGATGAACGATTGTTGATTTTCCCGATTTTTTTGTATGAAAGTCGTCAAGTCCTGCCTGTAATTCATCTGATATGTATATCATCAGTGGTGTCATATTTGATGTGTTTTAACATTGGGTTGCGTGGGGACGACTTGAAATTTCCCCAAGACATACTGGTCTGAGGTTTGAAGTGACTCATCTTGGTCCCTCCTTTGTTGTCTTTTGAGCCATAAGAAGATACGACTTAGAGAAAAGATTGAGGAGAGGATTAGATTATATATGATGATTATGTGATAAGCAGCGTTCAGTGATTATAAGAATGATACTTTTGTTGTTGTTTTGAACGTTATTGTCCGCGGCCCACGCCGTGTCATCCTAGTGGCCTGGAGGTGGACGGCGTGTGCAGTGTTGCCATCCCATCATCATCTCCGGTCCGGCGTGAAAAGTTCGCCATTATATATACATAATTCTCTCTGTGTGATGATCATCATCACTCAGTAATATTACGGTAGAGGAAATGTGAGTCGCCACTTGTGGGATATTGCTTGAAAGTGCAGTACGTGGAGGGTAGTGTGGTTTGGGTGTCCTGAGGTGACCTGGCACCTGGCGGGCAGCTCAGCACCCGCGGGTACATTACACTTGCCGCACCACGCCACCTCTCGCCTTGCGTGCCGCCACCACAATGCCTCATCATTATTTATAGCATCGCTTCAGCCTTAGTTTGCATAACATACTTTTCTTACATGTTCAGCATTTTTTTGATATAATGAAGTGCGCTGTTATGCTTATGTTATGGGGCATCGTCCATTGTTCTTGTCGAGGAAATATGAATTATTTGACTCAATGTGTCCTGGAGAAGGTTAGGCTCGCCCTTGCTTCCTAGTAATCAGTGTTCATGCAGTCTTCCCCTGGTTAACATAAACTCAACTATGTTATATTTGGTCATTCTGATGGAGATAAATGGTTTATATATACTGTTGTATGTACCGCACATAAATGCTTTCTCCGTACCACTGAAAAAAAAAATGCCTTTTGAATAAAAAGGCAGCTAATATTAGGAAAGAAATATAATGAGGATATGATACCATTATGAATATAGAATAGCATTAGAGCAAGTTTTTATCATTGTTTTATTGTTTTACGTCTTGTGTTTGATTTTCAGTTTTCGTTGTTTTACTTCTTGTCTGCCAGCCAGCCACAAGTGTAGCATGTGACGGTTCACTTGCCTGCTAACATTATTGAACTCAACTCAGAAACTAAAGTTACCGTTTGGTAATTTATCTGTACTCAGTGTCAGGTCATGACTGAGTGGAGTTAGGTGCATCTCGTTATAACACTCAGGCCTGACTAGATAAACATTTATTTAACTAAGATCAGGAAGCGGTGTGTGTGTGTGTGTGTGTGTGTGTGTGTGTGTGTGTGTGTGTGTGTGTGTGTGTGGGAAGACACGTTCGGAAAGCAGAACCTTGAGAGCATGTATCCAAGGAGTGCCACCTTATGGCGTAGTCACAAGTTGCTAACCTCCTCAGTAAACGTAGACGTCTGGCCGACCGTCGTGATGTGAGCAGTCCAAGTAGTCATGTCAAGGACCGGTAGCCGACCGCACCAACCTCCACCTCCTCCTCCTCCTCATCATCATCATCATCATCATCATCATTCGTTCTCTTTACACAAGTTAGATATATATATATATATATATATATATATATATATATATATATATATATATATATATATATATATATATATATATATATATATATATATATATATATATGTTTGATCGCCGTTTCCTTCATTAGGGAGGTAACGCCAGGAATAGACAAAGAAAGGCCACATTCAGGAAAACGAGACACAGGTTCATATAAGTCTATACTTTGTTGAGTACTTACATTATTAAATGTTAACCATATTGCTGGCCACAGATAATGTTAACCACATTGCTGGCCACAGATATTAGACACCTTTCCTAAGTAGAGGATGGAGCCATTTAATGCTGCGGTGATCGGCACATGATGGTTGTCTGTCTGCGGATAATGTCCTCGTACCCAGTGTGGCACCAGTGAACCCAGTCTCGGGAGATGGTGTCAGGTTTCCATCATACCGTCTTACATGGCCTCCTCGTTAACTTTATACCTTCCATTGTATCTTGGATGACCTCCTGGTTAATGTTATACCTTGCCTTCCATCATCTTCATAGTTCTGGGTTCTATATGACGTTATGCAGACTCTTCTAAAAAGAGTGAATTCTGTGGTGGTTCCCAATGGTCAGCGTTGGTACGAGACAGAATTACAGGAGTGAAACGTTTGGTTCAGTTACGGCTTAAAGGGAGGGAAATATGAAAGAAAACGTGACCATGATAGAGGCGTAACCATAATAGTTTAGAGTTTCTGTTGTAGAGCGTAAAGTTGTTGTTTTGACATCATTGTTCGGCACCTATTGACACGTTGATGTTGGTAATATTTATGGTTACTTCAGGAGACGCACACAATTATATGGTACATTATATATCAAAAGAATGCTGTGAAGATATCGCCATGGTACATGATATGGTATATAGAATCGGTAGGTAAGATTAACAAGAGTTTTAAAGATACTGGAAACTCTGGTGAAGCACGTAACATGAGAGAAGACTCAGTCTGCGTGTATAGTTGCTATTTCGTTATACTCACTGGGGGTGGCAGTGTGGTACTGAGGGAGGGGTACTGTAGTACTGAGGGAGGGGTACTGTAGTACTGAGGGAGGGGTACTATAGTACTGAGGGAGGGGTACTGTAGTACTGAGGGAGTGGCAGTGTGGTACTGAGGGAGGGGTACTGTAGTACTGAGGGAGGGGTACTGTAGTACTGAGGGAGGGGTACGATAGTACTGAGGGAGGGGTACTGTAGTACTGAGGGAGTGGCAGTGTGGTACTGAGGGAGGGGTACTGTTGTACTGAGGGAGGGGTACTGTAGTACTGAGGGAGTGGCAGTGTGGTACTGAGGGAGTGTGCACGGGACGGGACCAGCCGGGCTGCCGTCCTTGAGCTACCCACATGCGGGGACACACTGGGTCAAGGTGTGGCGTCCACAAGGTGACACAGACGGTAAGTAGAGTCCGCTTCACTTCCAGGACACGCAGCCTACCTTAGGTAGGATCCACTTCTTTCCCAGGACCCGCAGCCTACCTTAGGTAGGGTCCGCTTCACTCCCAGGACCCGCAGCCTGGCTCGTGTAGTTGTTTGTTTTCCAGGACCCGCAGCCTGGCTTAGGTAGGGGCCGACTCTACCCATTCCATTATACATTGGGTTCCCCAAGCGAGGCCGGGCGACGGTATCCTGCACAGCCCAGTGTGAAAGTAGTGGTTCCCTTAAACACGATGTGTATGTAGGCAGACCCGGTATCCTGGCCTACTCTGGATGACGCCAGCTGTTCAACTTCCATGATCTTTTATTAAGAACATCCTTTCCGTTGATCGTTCCTAATGTGTTCAAACAACGTCTCTTGGTTGGTACATCCTTAACGTTTGTCCTGCGTTTTTCAGAGAGATCCAGCTGGCGTCCGGAGAGTGGATGAACGAGTTCGTCCGCCGGCCCAGCCGTCGACGAGAGCACAAGGTGTATGTTCCCCCGGCAGATGTGGTCAAGCGGTCCCTTATCAAGAGATCATGGACCATCTCCAGTGAGTTGCCCACGCTCCACCACCACCTGTGTGTGTGTGTGTGTGTGTGTGTGTGTGTGTGTGTGTGTGTGTGTGTGTGTGTGTGTGTGTGTGACAAATTTAAGTATGTCAGTGATGACCCAATTACCCATTTATGTGTATGGGAGGAAATGTTATGTGTGAATGGAATATCTCGTATTGAATGTTTTGTTTCTCGTGTGTGAGGCACATCTGTGTTTGACTACTAAAAAAAAAAAGAAGTGACGCATGAATTGTGGTGTATAGGACGTCCTTCATCACATGCCAACATACACAGGTGACCATGGATACTCCTGATGTATAAGGTATATGTGATAGAAGCTGTGCAGTAGTTTGATTATTGTTATGATGGTAAATTGTAGCTGGAGAGAAACGGAACCTGAAGGTAATAAGACCATACATTAATATTATAATGAATGATACAGTCAGATAGTTAATGACGTAATATATGGTCACAAAATAAGAAATATTATTTTCCCGTCCTCACTCTTAATACTTGCTCTGTATCTCCCATTGACCGTCTCCTGAAATAATTTGGACCTGTGCATCATCTGGAAGTAAGCTGCTTAATGTTATTAATACAAAAATAGGATTTCTCCCCATATCTCTTACAAAATATTACGTATTCGCTCAATTGAATTTCATATCACCTCGGTTTAACTCTGCAGTAACATAACATCTTGGCCATAATCATATAATCTACTCTGTTCAGGAAATCCCACATAATCAACGTCAGAAACTCTGCTTCCCATGTTCAGATGCCATGATTAGTTTTTGTGAGCAACTGTTCCACACTTGCTGTGGTTGTAGTAATCCCCCATTTTGGAACACTTGTGCAGTTCTCCCCTCACCTCTCTCTCAGCCAGAGTGGAATCAGATGACCCTTCTACTATCAGCTCTCTTGCTGTCATCTCTCTTCAACAATCCCTTCCCATTTGCTATGATCTTGCTGCTTTTTCTATTCTACGAGTATTATTTTGGCCACTAGCCATCGTGAACTCTCTGCTTCCCATATATTTTGCGTGGAGACCAGCCATACGAAGATTACCTCTAATAATTGCTCCTTCTCTCCTCCAAAAGCGAAACTATAGAATCCTCTTCCTTCATTTGTCTTTCTCCTTCTTTCCTCCAAAAGCGAAGTTGTTGAATCTTCCTTCATTTGTCTTTATCGTATACTCCTTCAGTCTTTCCACCTTTAAGAGACAGTTCTCCAAATACCCAAGGATATATATGTAGTTTCTTTTGTATGTGTTTCTCTTTTCTCCCATACGGCCATAGTTAGGGCATGTTTTTGGTGTAGCGTGTGGGTTCCCTGAAATAAAGAAGAAAATATAAAGCAGAGTTAACATTTTTCGGAATGTTTTGGTATACCGTTTAACTGACTCCGTTTTCTTTAAGGGTCTGATCTCCGAGAGGATGGGACGCGGAAGAAGCGTAGTTTTCCATGTAAGACTTTAATACCAAGTGTTTTTTGTGATGGGTTGTGTGTTGTCTTTGATGGGTTTTGTGTTGGGTTTATTGACTCGATACTTTGCTTTGTGTGTTGTAGAGTTAATGTTTTATCTGTCCTTTTGTTCATGCTTTTTGTGTTCGCTGATGTATCTTTTGAGTTTCATTTCTTTTTAAAATTGGTATACCTATATTCTTTTAAGAATGTATGTGTATAATTCCGGTTCATTCATGTATTAGTTGTATTAGATTGATAACGAAGCTTAATCTACATACTTAGAAGGAAATGGATTTATATAAGACCTTAGAACGAAAATATTTGCTGTTTGACATGCAGGTATTAGGAAAAGCATTTACGAATTTTAGAGGAAGTGAAAAAGTTAATAGAATCATTGGTATTTTCCCCCAAGATGAGAATATTAGGGTTGGAGTGTGATGATTACCGACATTTTAACTATTGTTATGACATGATTCGTTAGTGAAGCAGTGATGTACGAGTATTGTGGTAGTATAGTGTGAGTTATTGTGGTGATGTTGGGCTGATGTGTTCTTGTACCTGCAGGTCCGGCCGGTGTGGAGCGGACCTCACCTGAGCTACGGGTGCTCGGCTGCCGGCCCACTGACGCCCCCCACAAGCCTCCCCGGGGGCACCGCCAGCCCACAGACGAGAACGAGCCCCCGTGGGACGCACTGCACTACCCGTCCCAGGGGGCGCCGCCCCGACGGTATAGCATGAGCAGTGTTGACGGCGTGGCACCGAGCTCCCGTCACGTGAAAGGTCCTGCGCCCCTCCCGCCCCGCGGCGGCCCCTTCCAGGAGAGCCAGGGTTATCACAGCCCCCACCTCCTGCAGCAACAGCCTTCCTTGGATTCTCCTCCCCTGGCCCAGCGGCGCCGCCTCCTACCAGACCTGCCACAGCAACCCACTCGCCTCCCGCCCGCCAAGCCTGAACGGCCCTCCACTCTCCCGCGCAAGCTGCGGCAGCTCAAAGACACCAGCGATCAGACCCACCTATCGCCGCCCCTGGCCCACGACGCCGACAGGTTTCACTCGATGCCTCGCACACGGGCACGCTCCCCAGGTGGGCCGGGTCGAGGTCACTCTGACCCGTCTCGTCGGTCACGGTCTCCGGTGGTGCCCCTCAGGGAGAATGTGTCCCTGGGTGGCTACATAAGCTCGGGGCCCGTCACCAGTACCCCTATCATGCATGACCCCAGTATTGGCCCCCATAGGCTCAATACCTCCCAGCCCACCCCAGCGCCTAGGGACCTCTCACGCCCCCCAGCCAGCGGCCGACCGCCCGAACAGAACATACCCACCTCCCAGATGCGCCACCATACCCAGACTCCTCCTCAGGGGGTGACTCGGATCATAGAAATTGAGGTGGAGCGTGATGACGGTCCGGACACCAGTGGCCGCGGGCCAGCGTCGCGGACGAACTCCGGGATGAGCACTTCGTCCCGTGGTACGCCTAACAGCAGCGACCAGGACGGGGAAGCCAACGTGTTCAGCAAGTTATCATCGTCACGCCCTCACCAGGCCGTCTCGCCGTCCACCTCCCTCCAGCACCAGGCTTCCCCTTCACCCACCTACCGCCCTCACCAGGCTGTCTCTCCACCGATCTCCCACCAACACCAGGCAGCCTCTCCGTCCGCCTCTCACTTACGACCTACAACCTCGCCTCCATTACAGCACCCACGTCAAGCAGCTTCTCCACCCGCGTCTCACCCACGTCAAGCCATGTCGCCGGCAGCACAACACCCACGCCAGCCATCCTCATCACCCATCACACCTCCACGCCAGCCGTCCATGTCACCCGTCACACACCCTAGGCTGGCCACCAACACCACTAGACTCATATCAGGTAGGTGCATCTCCCTAACCTGGAGACGACTTCTTGACGTCACTCCGGCTTGTAGCTTCCTTGTAATGTTGGTTCTCCAGCGTCACATATTGCCAGCCACTTGCGAACACACCTACACCAACTCAGACACACGTACACATGATTTCCCACCATAATCCTTAGTTCCTTTTAGTATGATATCATACATTTTTGCTGCTAAATTGTCAGATATTGTCCTGTGTTAGCGACTACTGAAGGTTATACAGGTAACATACCTACGGCTCTTCAAAAATTGGTGACATCATCCAGGATCAGGGATCCTTTGTCGTCCCTGCTCTCTTGCTTCTGTAAATAAACACTCCTACTTACACTGACTTGACTCTTATCAGCACACGTAGTTTTAACCCCTTCTTGACCTGCTAGTTACACCACAATGTTCTGGGCTCCTCGGCTTTGACGACATAACGAAAATATTTACAAAACTAAAATTTTTCATGTGTGTCCACAACGTCTTTATTGATACTCATGACCCTCGGCTACGGTGACCCACGACCAGGGCGGCCGGGTGAGGACGGACGTAGGTGTGCCTCTGTGGCTGGAGAGCCTCTCATGCCACACATCCTTGGTCAGGCACCATGACCCCGGCTGCCACACTCGCCTGCTCAGTCATGTAATGTGTGTATGCGCGCGCACGCCTTCTGGGGGGTCCTGATAACGCTTTTACTCTCTTTTTTTTAATGCTTTGTTTTGCCGGGGAAGAACAGGAGGAGGGAGAGAGAGAGAGAGAGAGAGAGAGAGAGAGAGAGAGGGTAAACTGTGAAACACCACATAGAGTGTACAGATGTATGGTGTAAGTTGATTGGTTTGTGTGTCTGGTTTGTTGAATGTTTCACACACACACACACACACACACACACACACACACACACACACACACATATATATATATATATATATATATATATATATATATATATATATATATATATATATATATATATACACTCCCTCGCTCCTACCTCACAGGAAGGGGAAGAGTTTGAAAGAGAATTATCAACGACGCACATCATACAAGAGATTGAATGGTTGTAAAGTGTTAAATTGTTGTCAGTTATGATATTTAAAACGTCTCAGCACAGTCCTGTATACACCCGCCCGCCAGGAAGTCCTCCTCTACCTGCAGCACAAAGTCAAGTGTTAATGAGAGGCGGCGACTCTCCTCACGCACACCACATTATGAAGCGGCCGTCATTAAGCGCTTCATTAAAGGTCCAGCTGGTAGGCTGTCCTCCGCCCGTCTGTGGCACTCGTCCAGGACGGTTAAGCCGGTTACTGTCTCCTGTGTTGTGGCACCAACTGAGAGACGGGTCTGGTGCTCAGGACCGCTGCGGCGGCAGTGGGGGAACTGATGAGTCTTGATCACCTGGAGTGTGGGTGAACGGTTATGATGGTGGTAGTGGTAATATTTGTGAGGGTGGTAGTTGTGGTAGGACTGATGGTGTTGGGACAGACCAGGGAATCAAAGCATGCACTGAGAGCTGCTAGATAGTGCTAAGACTGCAGACTCACTGTGTCGCTCTTACTCGGTCCCCAGATGCCACCACAGAATAAATCTTTAGGTCCTGTTGTGTCCCGGTAAACTTGCTTACCATGTGCTATATCAAGAGACCTTCACTGTACACATATTAGTGTATTCCAGTAATCTGACTTCGTCTTTAAGTTATGTGGTGTAGGGAAGGTTTAGGGGCCTTCAAGAGGGCGGCAGAAGCAAATGTGTGGTTGATTATCTCACCATTGTGACGCCTCGAGGGCGTGAGGACCCATTACTTACAGTCTGGCCGCCCTGGCTGCTAGGGCTCAGGGATGAACGTGTTTCATGCTGACTTAGGAATGGGGGCCATGGCTTACTGACGCAGGGCTGGGGTAAAGTAATAACATCACACGTCCTATATAGTCTGTTTGCTCTTATAAGTACCAGAGGGCCCTTGAAACACATCCTGCCACTGTGGTACATGTCAGTAATTTGTCCATCAGAACTCGAATGAGAACTATTACATGCCGGTAAGCCCTTGTGAGCACTCGGTACCCGCACCAGAGCATCGTGATAGAGCCCGTG
This sequence comes from Panulirus ornatus, assembly GCF_036320965.1. Lineage (NCBI taxonomy): Eukaryota > Metazoa > Arthropoda > Malacostraca > Decapoda > Palinuridae > Panulirus > Panulirus ornatus. Next base: position 23,443,581 of record NC_092246.1, on the reverse strand, counting down.
TGAGCGCCAGAGCACCGTACTGCTCGCGTGAACCTTAAAAGGAAGTGGCAGCCTGGAGCTAGAGTCTCCTTGAGACCCCGACTCTCGGCAACATTGATTGTGACAGAGCGGAAACTGTGCGAGCGATGATGAGGCCTGTATAATGTGACGTGTGGATCAGCTGGTGGTGTGCTGCTGCTGCTGTTGGCGGCGGGAACTGTGTTATGGCTTCGCTGTCCCAGGGTGACCCTCTTGGTTGTGTTCATTAACCAGTGCTGCTCACACAGCCACGTGAAGGCTACCCTCTTAGTACCGTGTCTGGTTGTAAGCTTCATATGCCCATGGAGAGAAATAGTTGTAGCTTTTCTGTCATTCTCCCACATAGACAAAGCAGCAGGTGCACTGCTTTTAAGTGTTGGCCGTGGGAGGAAAAAGGGGACCTTAACCCATATATGGACGACTGACTGTGTGCTGGTGAATGGCGCGGGACGCCCCAGGCGTGTCTGGCGGAGGCAGGCAGGAAGTGGGCGTGGCGGCAAGGGTTGTGGAGGAGGAGGGTGAAGGCAGTGTATAGTGTGCTGGGATGGGGGGTGTAGAGGGCAGGGGTGTAGCTGGAAGGAAGGGTTTTCAGATGAGGGTTGTAACTGGGCGGAAGGTGGGGGAGGTGGGTTGACGAGGGGGTTTTGCTGCAATGTATTAGGGACCAAGAGTGGGTGCTGGTGTGCTAGGAGGATGTGGGGTGTTGGTTGCCCATTATGTACCATGATGATGATAGTGGTCAGTAGTGTATTACGAAAACCAAGCGTCGAACAGGTGTAACACTGGAGGGAAGGAGAGGAGTGTGTGGCAGTTGTGTGTGTTTAGTGTGAGCCAGACCTGGCTTACTGCCGGGCTCTCCTTGTTTGTGGGCGACATTACTACGCCAGGGTCTGGTTGTCCATGTCTGAGAGCTCTTCTCATGTCTGAGAACTCTTCTTATATCTGAGAGCTCTTCTGATGACCCTTTACCTTGACCCAGACTATCAGGTCAAAGGTCACGCCATCATACCCGTGTCGTATTCATCGGCCTTACCGTCGTGCACAAAGTCGTCTCGATGTGCACAAAAGTCGTACTTCCGTGTGCAGGGAACTGGCAGGTTTGATGTAGTTATTGAAGCGCACAGAATTGTGGCTGACCAGCGGGAGATTGAACAATGAGGAAAAGATCTCTGCCACTGAACCATTGCCGGAAGTGGGTCACAGAACCGAGTGACACAGACTCCAAACCACAGAGACACCGAATCAAATAACTGCTGAAGATCAGAAAATGACAGAAAAGATTGCTTGCATCCCTGGCGGCACAAAGGGCCAGGGGGAGATGGCACGGGGTGTGGGGTTGGTGTGAGCTGTGTGGGATGCTCAAGGCACGGGATGGATGGAGTGGGTCTGGAAGCTGGGGTTAGCTTAGGCAGTTAGGTTGTCCTGTGTGGTTGTGGGCGAGATGAGGTTGTTGGCTCCTCCATATTATAGACAGTAGAGTGTTTACAAACATGAACGTTGATGGCGGCCGCCGCCGGGGCTGCGGTGAGTCAGCTGCCGCCAGCAGGAGGTGCCGGCACAAAGTGATCGGCGGGAGTGGGCAGGAGACAGCCGACCGACCGACCCGTCGCCACTTCCCACCGGGTAATGACTTGAACTTCACCCTCCCCAGCAGGGAGCCTGCCTGCCCCTGCACCCGGCCACACCCCCGTGTAGACAACAACACTATGGATGGCAGAGTCAAGATATTATTAATACTACGAGTGATTATACTTCCGCCCCTCCGTACTACGTTAAGATATTAGAACCCATTTCATTATGGGAAGTATTTGTGAAATTTGTAGAGGGTTTTGTAAGAGCTGATAACGCAAGGTGATCTTACAGATTGTAGTAGTGGTTGGTAGAGGAGTTTTGTCAAGGTGTTAGTCTGTATGTACGAAGAAAATACAGAATTTATTATCTGTATCACAATGTGTGTTGTGTGGGACGCGGCACATGCAGACCTACTGTGTCTGTCTCCCGGAAGTGGCCAACTTTCCTTAACCCCTAGAGCACGTCGGTACAGTCCTTGAGCACGACGGTACGGTCCTTGAGCACGTCGGTACAGTCCTTGAGCACGACGGTACGGTCCTTGAGCACGTCGGTACGATCCTTGAGCAAGACGGTACGGTCCTTGAGCACGTCGGTACAGTCCTTGAGCACGACGGTACGGTCCTTGAGCACGTCGGTACAGTCCTTGAGCACGACGGTACGGTCCTTGAGCACGACGGTACGGTCCTTGAGCACGTCGGTACGATCCTTGAGCAAGACGGTACGGTCCTTGAGCACGTCGGTACGGTCCTTGAGCACGACGGTACGGTCCTTGAGCACGTCGGTACAGTCCTTGAGCACGACGGTACGGTCCTTGAGCACGTCGGTACGATCCTTGAGCAAGACGGTACGGTCCTTGAGCACGTCGGTACAGTCCTTGAGCACGACGGTACGGTCCTTGAGCACGTCGGTACAGTCCTTGAGCACGACGGTACGGTCCTTGAGCACGACGGTACGGTCCTTGAGCACGTCGGTACGATCCTTGAGCAAGACGGTACGGTCCTTGAGCACGTCGGTACGATCCTTGAGCACGACGGTACGGTCCTTGAGGACGTCGGTACAGTCCTTGAGCACGACGGTACGGTCCTTGAGCACGACGGTACGGTCCTTGAGCACGTCGGTACTATCCTTGAGCAAGACGGTACGGTCCTTGAGCACGTCGGTACGATCCTTAAGCAAGACGGTACGGTCCTTGAACACGACGGTGCGAACCATGAGTCAACCATATGACCCTTGGTTATGAAAGTCTGTCCCTTAAGGGTCAACAGGTCAAATGTCACTCCTTAATATTGCGAGGCTGACACCACCGTCCTCATGTGCATAAAGAAACTCGACCAAGATTAGTATTGCTCCCCAGAGGCATTATCATGTGTGTGTGTGTGTGTGTGTGTGTGTGTGTGTGTGTGTGTGTGGTGTAGCGAGCCGACCGTTGAGGCCAATGGGCGCTAAATACCACTTGCATTGTCGCGACTCACCGCGGCTTACCCATGACATTACCTGCCGCTGCTGAATGAGATTATGGGTAAGTGATACGGCTAGACGTGCGGCCCCAGCAGGAGCTGGGTAGTTGTTACACCATGCTCAGGAAATGTTAACATAATCATATTAGCTAGATGTGGTGTTACCTTGTAGTGTTGTGCAGCGGTGTTAGATCATGTACAGCAGTGTTGGATCACGTATAGCAGTCTTGCATCATCTATATACCACTGTTCAGTCATACATAGCAGTGTTGCATTCACTTTACCAGAGATGTGCTCTACTGGTCCGCTTAAACAAGGCGACCATGAATGTCACCCTCCGGTGTATACTAGTTACGTATAGATATATACAGGTATGCCTTGATATATCTCTGGTGTTTTTAAAGGCTTATGGCTCAGCTGGGCCTGGCTGAGGTCGCCTGCCTCAGCAGAGGTGGCTCCCTGACGGGTGGGGTGGGCACGCAGGTTATCCCTCAGTATTTAAATACAGTTTTACTGCATTTACATGGCACCATCAGGGATGACTTGTTACGCTTACTGTACTAGGTACACGGTATCCTCTACGCTGAGGGTACTAGGTACAAGGTATCCTCTACGCTGAAGGTACTAGGCACAAGATACCAACTTGGCTGAAGGTTGGAGAGACAAGTTATGTATGTATGTACCTACACTACTGATGGTGCGGGTTGTAAGGTACCTACACTACTGACGGTGCGGGTTGCAAGGTACCTACACTACTGACGGTGCGGGTTGCGAGGTACCTACACTACTGACGGTGCAGGGTAGAAGGATCATGTCGTCATACTCAAGGACATGAGGCGTCGTCCTGGTGAGATGTTATATATATATATATATATATATATATATATATATATATATATATATATATATATATATATATATATATATATATATATATATATAATGTTCCCCGAGCGAGCGTGGACGTGGTTGGTCGTCATTTGGGTGTGAGGAACGTGTAAGAATCTGGCAAGGTTCATCCGGGGGGCGACGACCCCGTGCAATACTGGACGGAATTCTGGAAAACGCGGCTGACGGGTCGCTGGACGGTGACGTGTGACGGACCGACCGTCCAGACGGGGTCACGTAGGGTGGGCGATGGGGAGTGTGCAGTACGCACACGCACACTGGCTTTCCTCGTGGAAGAGAGAAGAGTAAGGGGTGACTTGATGATAACCTTTTTTAAGATTTTTAGAACCTGATTTGACGATATCAACGTGAGTGAACAATTCTTGGAAAGATTAGGAGAAGAACGACCAGAAGAATTATGTAACATACGTGTTAGGAAAGACGTAAATAATTGTGCATTTTGGCTAACGTATGAACGGCTGGTGCATGGAGGGAGGAACCTGACAATATACTCAACATTCACCTGCCTCAAAAAAAAAAAAAAAAAAAGTGGGATATTAGAGAAAGTCCATGAGGTGGGGGCCCCCCAAGGGTGTGGAACCCCTCTCTATACAGTACCCACACACACACACACACACACACACACACACACACACGTTACGTCAGAGTAAGGTAGCAGGAAGACAGCAGGTGTGACTGCTGGTAATGACAGGTGTTGCTCTGTCAACGGGACAAAGCAGACCTGGACGAGGAGCGGTCAGGTGTGTGGCTCACAGCCCGTCCCTCCAAGGCCCTAGTCAGGGCTGTCGCCGATGTGCATTCAGGGCCACGAGCTGTGAACGCACGTTCAGGGCCACGAGCTGTGAACGCACGTTCAGGGCCACGAGCTGTGAACGCACGTTCAGGGTCACGAGCTGTGAACGCACGTTCAGGGCCACGAGCTGTGAACGCACGTTCAGGGCCAGGAGCTGTGAACGCACATTCAGGGCCACGAGCTATGAACGCACATTCAGGGCCACGAGCTGTGAACGCACATTCAGGGCCACGAGCTGTGAACGCACATTCAGGGCCACGAGCTGTGAACGCACATTCAGGGCCACGAGCTGTGAACGCACATTCAGGGCCACGAGCTGTGAACGCACATTCAGGGCCACGAGCTATGAACGCACATTCAGGGCCACGAGCTGTGAACGCACATTCAGGGCCACGAGCTATGAACGCACATTCAGGGCCACGAGCTGTGAACGCACGTTCAGGGCCACGAGCTGTGAACGCACGTTCAGGGCCAGGAGCTGTGAACGCACATTCAGGGCCACGAGCTATGAACGCACATTCAGGGCCACGAGCTGTGAACGCACATTCAGGGCCACGAGCTGTGAAGGTAAATATACACAGGATATAGTCGTGATTGTAACCACCCAGAAGTGTACACACGGCCTTCACTGTACAGTCTCTACCATATGTGTGCAGTCAGGGCCATATGTGTGCAGTCAGGGCCATATGTGTGCAGTCAGGGGTATATGTGTGCAGTCAGGGCCATATGTCTGCAGTTAGGGCCATATGTGTGCAGTCAGGGCTATATGTGTGCAGTCAAGGCCATTGTACAGACTAGGATAGGTAAGATGAACCCTCAGCCAGAGACATACAACTCAGGGTCGTATACATACATACATACACTTGGGTTTTGTACGCTAGGGTGAGGGAGAGACCTTGCATGTTGACACCTGATGTCCCCTGGTGTGGTGACGTTGTGAGGATTGTGTGGCATAACCAACTGCTTCACAGTTAGTGGTTCGTTAACCCCTCGAGCACAAGGCTACGATCCCCGAGAATAGACAAGTTCCTACCTACTTACCTACCTAAATACCTGCCATGAGGCATGACTACCGTGTTGCGCTTACGACACACACACACACACACACACACACACACACACACACACACACACACCGATATGTAAGCACTTCTTTGTTTATGTCCAAGGTCTCAGTCCAGTGACCTTGGAAATTTAGACACGCGTGTAATGTTTTCCTTTGCTCTCCTGTGTGTGTGTGTGTGTGTGTGTGTGTGTGTGTGTGTGTGTGTGTATGTGTGTGTGTGTGTGTGTGTGTGTGTGTGTGTGTGAGTGTACCTAAGCCTTACCAACCGGTTGTCAACAGCGTGTGAAGTGCACGAGTGAAAATCCTTCTTCACTGGTATTAAGGAGTGGCTCTCTCTCTCTCTCTCTCTCTCTCTCTCTCTCTCTCTCTCTCTCTCTCTCTCTCTCTCTCTCTCTCTCTCTCTCTCTCTCTCTCTCTCTCTCTCCTGGTTGGTTATTGTTGTGGTCATTTTGGTTGTGCCAGTTATTGCTTGTTGTGGTGGTCACTGTTGTTGTTGTGGTGGCCTGTTGTAAAAGAGGTGGTCATTATGATTTTGTTGATACTGGTTGTGATGATGTTAATAGTGGTAGTCAGTATGGTTGTTGTTGTGGTGGTGGTGATTGTGGTTGTTGGGTTGGCACAGACCAGGCCAGCGTGGTGGTAATACGACGCTGAACGATAAATATGAAGGTTGCTTTTTTACCGATAACCAATATGTTTACATTATGGGCTCCCGCGTATTTTATTGTAGAAAAATGCCAAGCGAAGGGAATTTATGAGTTGGGAATTTAAAGGCATACTGCCCGAATTACCTCGCCTCTCCTGTTACCGGATTATACCAGCTTCACATAATGTTCCTGCGGTAACTATGGTTAAAGTAGTGAGGTGTGAGTGGAAAATATTAGCCAGAGCCACAGTGAGAATATTAGCCAGAGCCATATTGAGAATATTAGCCAGTCATATTGAGAATATTAGCCAGAGCCATATTGAGAATATTAGCCAGTCATATTGAGAATATTAGCCACAGTCATATTGAGAATATTAGCCACAGTCATATTGAGAATATTATCCAGTCATATTGATGTGATATGATGATGATGATCTCAGTGATAGTGAGTGTGTGTGGTGGGCTGGTCATGTGGTGTGTGTACCCTGTAGCCACACGATAACGACACTGTTGATGACCGCCGTTGATGATGACTGTTGACCGTTGATACCCGCCGTTGATGATGACTGTTGACCGTTGAGACCCGCCGTTGATGATCGAGTGAGCGGCATGACTCGTGTGGACTGTCATGAGCCACGGACCTAACACCTTCAGGTGGGTCAGTGACTCACCTGACGTTGGTGACCCTCCTTCCCCCAGGTCACCTGGATGGTGAGGATATGACCACACACACACACACACACACACACACACACACACACACACAGGTGGTGAACCTTGACTACAGCATTACTCAGTACCTGTGAATATCTCGTCCCTCCCAGCCTGCACACCACCACTCTCTCCCTCATTAATCATCACTCCCACTACATAGTTCCTGCCTCATTATATATATATATATATATATATATATATATATATATATATATATATATATATATATATATATATATATATATATATATATATATATAGATTTTGTGTGATCGGGGCCTGAACATGCAGGAGGGTGAAAGGAGGGCAAGGAATAGAGTGAATTGGAGCGATGTGGTATACAGGGGTTGACGTGCTGTCAGTGGATTGAATCAAGGCATGTGAAGCGTCTGGGGTAAACCATGGAAAGCGGTGTAGGTATGTATATTTGCGTGTGTGGACGTGTGTATGTACATGTGTATGGGGGGGGGGGGGTTGGGCCATTTCTTTCGTCTGTTTCCTTGCGCTACCTCGCAAACGCGGGAGACAGCGACAAAGTATAAAAAAAAATATATATATATATATATATATATATATATATATATATATATATATATATATATTGTGTGTGTATGTGTGTGTGTGTGGTTAGGCTTTCCCTTGCAGTGATGATGTGAGTATACAACCTCGATCATGGTTCACCTCTGAGGTTGTAGTTTGTGGTGGTTGTGGTGGGGGCTGTGAGGTGTGGTGAGACTCGAGATAGTTGCCGTGGTTGGTGTGGTAATTGTGGTTGTAGCATTGGTTGGTGTGGCGGTAGTTGCCATGGTTGGTGCGCCATTTGTGGTAGTATTAGTGGTTATTGTATTGGTAGTTATGGTTGTAATGATGGTTGCTGTGATGGCACTTGTGGTTGTAACTGAACAGAAGGGAGGCTGAGGAAGGGGAAGAATAAGTACCTCCCTCCCTCCCTTCCTCCCTCCCTACCTACCTACCTACTTCCCTACCTACAATGTGATTCTGCCAGAGTCAGGGACGGCGTGAGGTGATCGTCTCCCTTATGTTGCGTGATCCACTATACTGTTGTGTCCTGCTTTACGTTGACCAGAAAGTTAGATTCATACAGTAATGTTTCACCTCGCTAATGTATTTCCAGGTCCACTTGGAGAATTAATATGTTTGTTTATTCCTAAATGTGTGGCTTTTGGTTTTAACGTAAGTGATATCTGTACTAGAGTGCGCGGCGTCCGTGCATGTATTATGATGTATCCATCTCCTCTACCATTACTGTAATGGTTACAGTTCCTGTCATTTTTCGCTGTTGTTCGGGTGTTCTTCTTCCCGTAGTGTTACATGTTAGTGTGGTGGGTCATGGTACAGGAGAGCAGCAGTGTTGTGTCTTATCTTGACAGTAGACGTGTTGTGGATCGTGTTGTGTGATGTTGTTCTCCTGCCTCACATGACAGCCTGACGGTGACATCTCCTCATTGTGATGTTTTAATTTCAAGTTTCTCTTTTATGTTGACTTCCACATCTCTGACGTTTGTTACACTTTCTCCTTCTTTCTCTTTTGCGCCTTACTGTGGTCTCGCCCACGTAGGGTCCTTCCTTCCTTGGCTTTATGCTTCAGGTTTCCCCTCACTGAATTTCACCAAGTTTTTATCTTACCTATGAACTTCAGGCAGGTGTTTTATACACGTTTTCCTGATCTGAGGCTCTCATTTTACAGACCTGGTGCCTATGTAAAACATTCTCTCTCTCTCTCTCTCTCTCTCTCTCTCTCTCTCTCTCTCTCTCTCTCTCTCTCTCTCTCTCTCTCTCTCTCTCTCTCTCTCTCTCTCTCTCTCTCAGCTTCTGACGCTGTTATTATCAAGAGGATGGAGGTTGTGTGTCCTGCCTGACAGACCATCACCGTCACACGTGCTCCGTTTGCTACAACTTGAAATTTTCTGTGAAAAAACTGAAATGCGTCTTCTTTGTTTACCCGTGAGGGGGGCCAGGGGGATTGTGGCTGGGAGGGAGGGAGAGAGACAGGGAGGGAGTAAAGGTAGGGAGGGAAGCAGTAAAGGTAGGGTGGTAGGGAGGGAGAGTCTGCTGGCCTTGCCGGCCGTCATGGCGAAAGTGAAAGTGACCTGAGCCGGTGTGACCAGGGCGTCCCCCGGGGTGGGCAGCCCCCAGGGTCGGCAACCCCAGAGTGGGTGACCCCCAGGGTGGGTAGCCCAGGGATGAAGAGGCCCCAAGGTGGGTAGCCCAGGGGTGGACATCCCCAGGTTGGGCCTGTAACTCTTCCGCCACTCTGGGACTCCTGTCCTTCTCCTGTTCCACCAGACCGTGTACCATTATCTGCCCCCACATCTTCCCCTCCCACTGCCCTTCCACCCACCTCCCTTCCTCCATACCGCAGTTCCACCGCCTTCTCCACCACAGCACCAGGAGGGAGTAAGGGTGGGTAGTGAAGTTATCAGCTGATGTGGTGTGAGTGGAGAAAACGAAGCGAGGCACCGGTGTGGTGGTGGTGGTGGAGGAGGCCTGGTCCCCGCCACCACTGCCCGCCTAGCCGCCCGGATGTGAGTTGCTCACAACGTGGAATTCAACTTCTTTGGAAGTTTCTCCAGTGGACGGGTTTGCCGAGGCGCCTGTCTGTCTGGCAGCGCGCCGCACGCCCGTTGCCGCCGCGCGTCACCCAGGTTATCGTACGGCAGGTGACGTCATATACTGCGGGGGACGTGTTTATCCCAGGAGGTGGTTGATGGCGACACAAGCTTACGGAACTTGTCTTATCACAGATGTGCGAGCCTGGCTGAGTCAGGCCTCATGACCTTTGTCTCCGCATGCAACGCATGAGGACGACGGGACGACCTGGGAAGACGAAGGGGCGACCTGGGAGGACGACGGGACGACCTGGGAGGACGACGGGACGACCTGAGAAGATGGTACAGCCCTTGGATATGGTGGTCTGGCCTTTGATCTGATCCATATCTCTCAGGTTAAAGGCCAGGGCGTCATAGCAAACGGCTGTGCCGTCGTGCTCGAGGACCGTACCGTCGTTCTGAAGGGTCGGACCGTCGTGCTCGAGGACCGTACCGTCATGGTCAAGAGGCAGACTGTGGTGATGAATGTTCCAGGGAACTTTGTGACGGTGGCACGGAACTGAGCTGGTCAGGGAGGAGTGCAGAGCCTCGCTGGGGTACAACACGGAACCTTAACTGTGACAGGCGCGGTGGTGGAGGAGGGCCGGCAGGTACCGCGTTGTTACCTTTGGTACCTGTTTATTCATGACGTCATTAAGGCCTTGGGCATTCCCTGTGTCCACCCCTCCTGCTGCTGACGTCACGTGGATGGGAGGGCCGTCCACAGTGGGTCAGTCCCGCCCAAGGGTCTTACATTTGCCATCTAGAGTCGGGTGTGTCGTGTGGAGCAGGGAGTGAGGGAGCAGCTGCTGGGGTTACCACTATGAGGAGGCTTGCGGGAGGTGAAGATGGCTCTGACGTCGCTCTTTCATTTGCCTTCCTTCCCTCGTGTCTCAGCAGGTCGGTCAAGGTCTTCCCCTCCTCCAGGCCGCTGCTCATCTCCTCCGCCGCCTGTGGTGTCACCCTTGCTCAACACTCTCCTCATCCCCAGTCCTGGCTCCTCAGTAGGATGGTCTGTGTCGTCTCCAGTTTTGTGGCATTATGGTGTCCGACACGACTGGTATCACATGTAGTATTACCTTCATTATACTTCAGTAATTGTCGCCCGATGTCTCCGTAATGGTTCTAATGTGATAACTTATAGTAACACCTCCAAGACACAATGTATGCGTAATGTTATAACAGAAAGTGTATGTATGTGTGTGTGTGTGTGTGTGTGTGTGTGTGTGTGTGTGTGTGTGTGTGTGTGTGTGTGTGTGTGTGTGTGTGTGTGTGTGTGTGTGTGATGTAATATTGGCGGATGCGTGTGAGAGTGAGGGAGTGGAACAGTAACGGGTCGTGGGAGTGTGTGTGTCAGGTAGGTTAAAAGAGTGCCAGCCAGACCTTGACCCTTGCTGACCTGCTTCACCATGAGGTGGCTGCACCGTGTGTCTCTCCCCACCCCCCTATGTGGCAGCAGCGGGGTCCAACTAGTTTCCCCTTTCTCTTTTCCCCTCCATCTCTGACATGTATGCCCTTTTAAATCATCCCCCCCCCCTCATTCACTCGTCTCCGTATGTTCGAACTATTTCCATCGTGTGGCAGGAGCCCACTCCCTGTGTCGAGGATCAGGGGGCTTACACCGTGTGTCTTCCCACTCCCTGCATGGTAGCAGCAGGTGCCCACCCCCCGTAAGGCAGCAGCGGGTGCCCACCCCCTGTGGGGCAGCAGCCGGGGACCCACACTGGGAGGGCAGTGGGTCGGGTGGTGGGTCGAGGTTTGCCGAATATTTCAACCCAACCTAACTTCCTCCTGACGGTAGAGGGAGGGACAGGGATGCATGCCCTCGCACACCAACGTATGGAGTTTCAAAGAAATGGTATGAAACAAACTTTGAATTCCCAAGATTTTTATACATCTGACTTTGCTTTCATTTTCTCGTTAGCATAAAGTGTCTGAGATGGCTCAGGCCGGCTGGTGGGAGGTGAGGACCAGGGCAGATCATTACGCGTTTAAAACTTTCTTAAAGCGCGTGGCTGTCACTTGCCCGCCCCTGGTAATGACCTGAAGCCATCGTGAGAGGCTGGGAAAAGTTGGATGAGTATGTGGTGACGAGGCCTCCCTCCACCTCCTCCTGACGTGCACCACCACCCGAGACGAGGACGTTCTCTGGAGGATGCTCTCCCCCGGTCACTGCTCGGAGGAGCTCCTGACGTTATCATAGATATCTGAGGCGTCCGTCTGTACACCGTCGGATATAACAGCAGTGATGCCCGGGTGCTGAAGGAGACAGGACAAACCAGTGGCGTCCAAGCACTGCAGGGCGAGTGTTGGAGTGTCCAAATACCGTAGGACTCTGCTGTGTCTGGTCAGTAAAGGGCATGGGAGGGATGTGAGTTGGTATGGCACCGTAGGACACCACCAGAGGTCTTTATTATGGTGGGGCGTGCCTCCTGTGTCCTGGACATGAGTGGGTGGAAGGAGGTATGATCCTAGAATGCCCGGCATGCGGAACGCCTCCTTATTATATTTAATTTTCTGCTTTGATTCACTTCCTCTGGGAGACGGATGCTAGAGCCAGGTAGGTAGGCGGGCTGTGAGGCCCAGCAGAACCCCGGTAGTACGCTCGACATATGGATCCTGTGCTTAGAGTCACGCAGAAGACTGTGCCGGGTGCTTCCCACGGTTATGACAACTATCATTTGTCAGGCTTTGGGCAGGATGTTGGGTCCTGTCTATATGTTTGTCTGAGTCAAAATGATAATGACAGGAAAGTGAGAGGTGCAGAGACTCTGACCTCGCAACACCTTAGCTATGCTCTGCTTTGTGAGGTCAAGTTGACTCCCATGTCTAATACTTGTCGTTGGCGACAGAACCTGGCGTGAGTGAGCACCTCGCCTCAGAGTATTGCTTCCAAGGGTCAGTATTCAGTCTGATGTGACTGTCGAGGTTGTTTGTGTTGTGAATGTCTGTGGTATAGGAGGCGGAAGACTTGTGTTGTGAATGTGTATATTTCCGTTTGAGAAATGTATAGTGTGAATGATTGCTGTATTTTTGTGTGTGTAGAAAGTGGTAGTGTGTTGTTTGTAAGGGTGTACTGTTGTGGATGTAGCTTGTGTTGTGTATGGGTCGTGTGTTTCGTGGACATATGATATGTAGGTTGACATTATATTGACACTCTTGACTCTGGCCTTGTGTTGTGGATCCAGTCCCCGAAAGAGAAGGCAACCCTCACTCCCTCTCTACCCAATTCACAAACTCCTCTCCCTGCCTCTCCCTGCCTCTCCCTCTGCCTCCTCCGTGCCTTTTACATCATCTCTCCCGGTAGGTCCCTCTCTCCTCTGATGTGGGTAAGGGATTCCAAATTCTTTCTTTTCTGTTTCCAGCTTCCATAGGACGTTTTTATTCTCTGGAGGACACCGTGATTTTAGGGCATCCTTTCTCTTACTTAGAGTCATGTTTCATCTGGCCCTTATATTTACATAGCCTTGTATGGTACTCTTAGGATCGAGTCCAGATGACCTGCCTTGTGTGCGAGCCAGTGTGGTATGGGAAGGAACGTAAACCACCTGTTTACTTAGTTACTGGTTGACCAGTGAGGGCAGAGGGGCTCTCCCTGGTGTAAATGAATGCGGGATTCTCTCTCTCTCTCTCTCTCTCTCTCTCTCTCTCTCTCTCTCTCTCTCTCTCTCTCTCTCTCTCTCTCTCAATCCTACCTATATAAGGCATTGTGGGCAGTGCGTGAATTATATGGCTTCATCAGGCACCAGTACCAGTCCTGATTATCTTCATTTTTCTCTTCCGTCATCATCATCCTCTTCCTCCACACACACACACACACACACACACACACACACACACACACACACACACACACACACACACACACAGAGCAAGTGGCTGGTCCAGATATATCAGTGCACATGAACTCACTGCACCGAACTGATTCACTCACCACTGCTGTAGCGAGCGGGAGGTGGAGACTGAACCATCACATTGTTCCATGTATTCCTTCCTCATCACACTACTGTTTATGATATGTTGTGTTGACTTATGATAATGATGATATGTATGTACATCCCCGGCAAGTAACTGTGGGATCAGGTAAGTTAGTACTTTGGTAAGTTAGTACTTTTATGTGTGGATGTGTTCTCTGTGTTATGATATTGTGGAAGATATAAGTTATATTTTTATAATTACTCTATGTTTTGATAACTTACATCCAGCATATTTCTTTGTATGTGCTATTGATGGTATTAGATGGTATACTTAACACATATTATCATGATAACACACCATATCTCACATGTAATATTTTCATTCTTACCCTACCATATATATATATATATATATATATATATATATAGATATATATATATATATATATATATATATATATATATATATATATATATATATATATATATGTTTCTTGGTGTACCTGTCTTATAACTTTTTCATAAAATAATCTTGAGAATGCCTGTGACGTAGATAATATAGTGTAGCATATGCTCGTGTAGCGCCTTGTTAACACATCTCCTGTGCTTGTTGTCGCCAACCTGGGCTGCTTGTAGTGCCTTCATACTTTTGTAAGATCAGGTTGCCTTATCTTACCAGGCCAGCCTTACTGTAGCCTTAGTATCTTACCGGTCCAGCCATACTATCTTACTAGGCCAGAGTATCTTCCACGAGGCCAGGCATCCTGTCTTAGGAATGCAGGTATCATGCTAGCACGATAGGTGATCACACTTCCCTGATTCCCCAGAGGTTTGTTCTTGTGATTGTTTTTTTGTGTCGTGAGGGAGCTGTATGGTTTCCTCGTGGTACACAAGACCTTGGTTACAGTGCTTGTTGGACACATTAGTTGTGACTACATTTATTTGTAGTGGATACAGCTGTTTGTTTGTGGCCGTACAACACACACGTATGGGTGAGGTTGTGTTGGTGTTGGATGTCTCATGATGACGGTGTGTGTGTGCCTGCCGCGCCGCGCTCCTCACCTCGTCAGTATGGGCAGCCATGTCCCCCAGCCATTTGGGAGGTGGGTCCTGGTGGTAGGTAGGTAGGTAGTGTTGCGGTTCCTCTTGGTAGGTAGTGGTGGGTCTTCTGGTGGTAGGTAGTGGTGGGTCTTCTGGTGGTAGGTAGTGGTGGGTCTTCTGGTGGTAGGTAGCGATTTGGCTCCTGGTATTAGGTAGTGTTAAGGTGGTGTTACTGACGGTTTGGTCGTACGTATTAGTAAGGGATGGTTGTGGAACCTGACAAACTGGTAGTTTCATCTTGCTTGCTCTCTGTAGATCTACACCTTATCCATGACTGATGAGCCTACCACGCATTTAATGACCACTTGTGCTGCGGCATGATTGGGTGCTGGTGCTACCTAACTGTGACTCAGGTGGGTGACTGGTACCGGTCGCTGAGTGGTGGTGGAGGGGCTGGTGGCAGACACCACAGCTGGTGACGATCCCCAGGCACGTCCATCCCCACCTCTTCACACTAATAGTATGGCCTACTGATCCTGCCACCCTGGTGATGATCGGCGCGGTCCATGTCATCCTTCACCACCGTAATCTCTCTCTCTCTCTCTCTCTCTCTCTCTCTCTCTCTCTCTCTCTCTCTCTCTCTCTCTCTCTCTCTCTCTCTCTCTCTCTCTCTCTCTCTGGAAGAAGTGTAAAGCTCTAGCTTACTTGTAATGCTCTGTCACGCGTAGAAACTCTGGTGATGGGGAAAACTAACTGAAAAACTTACCGCTTTCGCGACACCTGGTGGACCAGCGACTCGCACGTGCATGACGAGGCGTCACTAACTGCATGTTGTACGTGAAGACGACTCGCTGCTTCCCCCTGCTTGGCTAGCGAAGGTGCATGTTCCTGCCTCACATCCAACACCAGTAGCGTCTGCAGTGGTGATCCCAGCAGTCTGCTAGAGGCAGTATGGGCGCTCCTGACAACCTATACACCTCCTACCCTTCCCCACCTTGCTGCTGCTGCTACTTCTAATGCTCTGCCATCTTCCTGCATGACCACATCCCTGGGGCAGGACACGTCATGGCAGGACTAACCCAACAGGCAAGACCAGACACCAAGCGTCGCGTATGGCACCAGTAACAAACAGGCTTCACCAGGACATCGATCCGACGTGTTGCTCATGTATATTTTATCTGTTCCATAAGGCTTCGCCACGACGGGTCGGCCGCGGAAACCTTCCCACAACCCAGCGGGAGTGAGACGCAGCCGCTCATTCCAGGTGGGTTCCCCGCGCGTGGACGACGAGTACCCGGCGCCTCTCTGGAGAGAGGCCCTGTCGGGGCAGGTGGCACGCTATGTCAGGGAGCTCGAGCGGGGTATCCAGATGACCGTGGAGAACATGATGCCCAAGAAGCACCAGTTGCTTGCCGGAGACCACCCCAGGCCACCCTCTAGTCCCTCCAAAGAGTCTGGTAGGAGCCTCGGCCGCCGCCCAAGGGACAAGCAGCCGACCAGCTCCCCGAGTGACACGAGCGACACTGGCACTACGAAGCTAGAGTTGGATGACCGGTCCTCCGGCCGGCACTCGGACAACTCTTCCTCCCAGCGCCACTCTGACGCAGCCTCCGACATCGTCCTAGATGCCGAGAAGATCCAACCTGAGGGCGACGACTACAAGCTGGTCTTCATCAGCTCTGATTCATCCAAAGATTCTGAACTGAACTCCTCCATAGACTCGGATAACTCTGGGTCGCCTTCGAGACGTGTGTCGAGTGCTAGCGCCGTCAATGACTCTGATAACGCCGGCTTCATCGAGGAGAGTGACTGGGACTACTTCGAGTCCGAGTCTCAGGCTGGGAGGCGTCGCAAGATGAACGGCACCGCTCCCCGCGTGTCCGCTCCCGCCCGTGTCGACGCCGTCCGTCATGACGGATGGCGAGTACCTGAGTGGCGCAGCCTCCGAGGGTGAGGACAGTGAGGTAGAGTTGTCTCGGGTGCCGGACGCCTCGGTGCACGTGTCATTGGAGGTGCCGTCGCCTGTAGCCACGCCTGCCCCGCACCATGACGGCAGCGGTAGCACGGAGGGTCACACTGCTGTGAGTGGCCTTAACGACCCCAACGCGACCACCACACCCGCACCCGTCCAGCCTCTCCTGAAGCCTCTCACCGCCATGGACACCAAGGAGCTGCATGCAATGTTAAGGCAGACGGAGGCGGTGCAGGCGGAGGCCCAGGCACTGCAAGCGGCTCTGATGGGGGCCTTCACCCCCTCGGATCCCGCCCTGGGTGCCGTCTCCGCTGGAAGGTGGCTCAGGCGGGGCGACTCTACCCGCAGCTCGGCCGAGAGGTCGGTGGGTGAGGTGTCCTGTCAGGACCAGGTACGGCCTCTGGGCTCGCCGCACGACTCCCCAGCTCTGAGGGAGTACCGCAAGAGGGTCTTAACGGAGATCCAGAACTACTACGGCGTGAACCCCGGCACTAGCGTGAGGGGACACGGCCGACCTGATTGGTTCAGTTATCTCAGGCAACATCACCAGCGCCCCACCTCCCCTGCGTTATCATCTCGCGTATCACATCCTGGGAAAGATAAGCCCGCCAGGCAGGGGGTGGCCCGTGAGGCAGGCACTAGTGTCAAGGTGGCAGCCACGGTGGCCGCCGGTGCGCGCAGGTCTAGTCGGGATATGTGTATACAGACCGACCCCGACGCCTCTGTGTTGACCTCCAACTGTGACGAGGAGCAGTTCACCCCCGAGGCCCGGGACTCCTCTGCCCCGCCCAGGCTCCTGCGGGGTCCCCTCGATAGTCACACCTTGCAAGCCACCGCCGCCGCTAGGCTCACCGCCCTAGTACAGGGAATACCCCGAAGGACGCAGGGATGTACGGTGTCCCGCGGCAGTGGTGGAGGTGACGGCGGTGCTGGTGTTGGAGGTGGCGGCGACGGTGGTAGTGGTGGTGTTGGTGGGGGCCGGGAGCGAGAGGGGGGAGAGGAGCTCACCTCCCGCCTGCCTCACCCCCCCTCCTTCCACCTGCACCTCACGCTCAGTCGCGAGACCTCAGTCGCGCACCCGTCCGACTCGGAGACGGATGAAAGGCTCGTGGAGTACAGTTCGTGTGTTAGTAGTGAACTAGGGGGGGAGTCCGTGAGTGATTTCGAGTACCAGGAGGATCCTAGTCAGCGTGGGAGGAGGCTGGAGGCGGGCCTGAAGGAGGAGAGCCAGCGGGAAGATGGTAGGGCTGGCGTGGTAGGAACAGAGGGCAGCAAGGAGCATGGCGGCCGCGGAGGGGGGGAGGAGACTCCTAGGTCCCCCCGCATAGCAGCAGCCAACACCACGCACGCACCCACCAACCACAGCACACGGCCGCCGCCGCCGCCCCAGCCCGCGCCCAGGAGGACCATGAGTGCCTTACGCCCACAACAAGACGCCCTGCCTCAGGCTCAACACCTCCAAGAAACAGACAGTGATCTCGACGCCCCGGAGAGAGTTATCCAGGCGGTGGTGACGTCTCAACCCGCGTCTCCTCGCCTCCCTGGTGCTGCCGCGCCCCTTGTCCTCGTGGCTAGCGAGGACCAAGATTCGCCCTCCAGCAGTACTAGTGAAGCCGAGGATACCGACGAGGACGTGCACGCATCTGGTAGCTATAACGTCGCTGCTCCTGACGAGGTGGACGGCGAGGGCGAGGCCAAACATGTAGCAGAGTCCGAAACGATCTCAGACCTATTCCAGGCAGCACAACCGGATTCTGATTCCTCCTCCTCCTCGAGTGGAAGCGATACTGACGAGGACAAACACGTCAGCAAGGAGTACAGCCTTGCGAGATCGTCCTCGGGAGAATCTGATCTCAATAAGTCGGATGTGGACGCGCCCGTAGAGAACCCTGTCCCTATGACGGTGTCCTCTGAGGGCGTGGACATCGTTGAGGCTGTGAACCCTGCCATCAGGACGGATGTTGTGGACGACGCGGGCGTGGCCGGGGCACAGGAGGCGCACCACCAGCACTTGGTGGAAGCCATTAATCTACAAGTCTGTGATCTCACTTTGGACGATATTGTTATTCGGCTTGACGACCCTCAGACCGAGAATACATCGTGCCAAGACTTAGGAGAAGGCCGGCGGGAGGGAGGAGGGAACGAGTCGGAAAACAGTAGAAAAGAAACAAGGGAAGGACTGGACAGTTCAGGTCAGGATGTTGCAATCAGTGACGTACAGCACAGTAACGTAGGTGAAGGTGTTGGCGAGGCTAAGGGACGTAGTGATGACCCCTCCGGTGCGTCGACGGAGGAGGATGGTGCTGTGGTGGAAGAAGTTAAGTGTAGTGAGAAAGATGATGTGAAGGAGAAAGTGAGTATAGATAGTACTAGTGATGGAGTCAGTGAAAATAGTGGTATACAAGTGGAAATTGAAACAGGCGTAGGGGAAAATAGTGTAGATAGTAGTGTAGTGAAAGATGATGATGTGAGGGGTGCGAGTGGTGAAGACACTGCAGTCTTAGGCAGTGCTGTCAGTGTGGGTGATAGTGATGTTGTGAGTGCAAAGGTTACTGTAACCAGTGACCCCAGGGTACTGCCCCACGAGGGGGACGGGGGCACTGTCTCCCCAGGGACGCCAGCCGCTCAAATTGAAGGAAACTCCGAAATTGTGGTGACATCTGAGGCTGTAGCGACATCAGAGGTCTCGTCTGCATCAGAGACTGTAGCTGCTGTACAAGACGCACCTGCACTTGATATCGCAGCTGTACTTGAAGTTGAAACTACACCTGAAGCTGTAGGTGTACCAGAACCAGAAATAGCAGCTACGTCAGAAGTTGCAACTACAGGAGAGACTGCAAGTCTTCAGGAGGCCCCAGTGACGCAAGAAACTGTGTCTTCTTCAGAAGTGGTGACATGCACACCAGGGAAGGACAGTAGTGTTGGAGAGGAGGCCGCAGCAGCGGCAGTGGCCACACCCTGCCCAGAGACTGAGGTCACATGTGAGGTAACGGCATCAGCAGTAGCCTCACATGACCACCAGGAGCCAGAGGTCAACACCTGCCCTCAAGAGGAGCAGAAATCGCCGGAGGGGGACGTGGCTGTGCCGTCCGCCTTGGTGGAGGGGGAGGCAGTCCCGGGGGTAGATACACAACCACATGAGTCGCCCCCAGGAGAGCCAGCCACGACCAGCTGCAACACCTGCACAGATGGTGAGGGTGTTGTTACTGAGGTGGTCGGAGGTGCCCCAGGCCCAAGGCCTGGCCTGCCCGGGCATGTCAGCGAGAGTGAAGAACCATCCCCAAGAGAAAGTGAAGGGCCGCGGTGTGCCGCTGAAAGTAAGGCGGCGGCTGGAGGAGGGAGCCAGGGTGAGATCCCCAAGCCTTCTGGCACTACCGTCCACGCCGGAAGTGAGCAAGTGGAACACAGTAGTGCGGCTCCCAGCTGTGGCCACACGCCAGTCACACATAACGCGCCCGCGGGCCCGCACGTGTCAACCGCCGCTCTCCACTCTCACAGCCTCGTCACCAGTGTAGCAGCGGACACGGCGCCGCACGGTGACCTGCACACCCCGCCCCACGACCATATCCTCGAGTGTGATAGTACTAAAGTGAAGGAAGTGAACGGTGAGGGTGAGTCAAGTGAGTCTGGCCATTCGAGTGCTGGTGAGAGTGAGGTGGAGGGGGACGACCCCGGTAACGTGGTCAAGATCAGCGTGACGGAGGGACGCCACCGTCAGCACGAAGACGACGGCATCAGCATCCCCGTCAGCGGTCTGGGTGGCGAGGGTCTGGGTCAGGAAGTGACGAGGTTTGCAGTACGGCGGGTTCGGTCCCCAGAGATAGTGTCGCGTCGCACGCCGCCCGTGCCCTCCCGACGCACCAAACGCTCCTCTTCCTCTGACGGCGTCTCCTCCTCCTCCGACATCGAGCGATCCGACGCCGACGCCAGCGACTCAGCAGACACGGTGGTGGAGGGCGGCAAATTGCACGCTGAACTGCGCAGGTTTGCACTTCAGCAGCGTCGACACGACCACGACGACAAGGGACGCGACTCGGACGGCCCCTCGTCGGCTGATTCCGTTTTGCACGGTGGCGACAGCGAGTCTCAGTGCTCGGACAACAGCGAGGAGGGCAACCTGGTGTCTATTGTGTCTGTTGGTGATGAGGACGACCACAGTACGAGGCTGTCCTCACAGGGCAGGATCTACATCAGGTCAGACTCGACCGATTCCGACGTTCAGATCAAACCCACCTGCATTGTCGTGACCGGATCTTCAGGGGCGGAGTCCGGCGAGGACGCCGACGCTGACGCAGATGGCATCAACACCGAACGTAATATCAAGAATGAAGGGAACGACGTGACCATCTTAGAGGTGACGAGTGACGCGCGACGTGGTCACGTCATGTCTGTGCACGTCACAAGTCCAGACTCCTCGCGCAGTGCCTCGCCAGCAAGGAGGAGCAATGTCAGCGAACTGCAGTCCATGATTCTGACCACCCGCGAGCGGCAGCAGCAGTTCCGACGGTCCCCGACGGAGATGAAGGAGTCGTCTTCGAGCCTAGCGAACTACTTCACCCTTACGCTGGGCACAGACTCCCCTCACGCTCCTAGACGGCTCAACAAGACCCCAGAAATTCGGCGTCGTAAGATTGATCGTTCCGAGGCGTTGGAGTCCCCGGCCACCACGAGTCCCAGCAGTCCGGCCCAGACCCCTGACCATTCCGAGGGTGACCTGTTGGCCTACGAGGAACACCACGGCATCGACATCGAGGAGGAGTACAGCAACACTCACGAGTATGACTCGTGGGAAGATGGGGAAAGACCAGTGTCTTTCCCTGATGAGGTTGTGTTTGACGAAGACGTCTCCTTCGATGAAGTCAATCAAGAGTTCATTGATGGGGACTTTGAAGGTGATGACTCGTTTGTCGAGCAGGAAGTTGATGGACGTTTCGATTCTATGGACGGTGAATCGGTAAACAGCGAGTCGAACTATAGTGAGTCCTCGGGTGACGAGATCTGTGACCGGGAGGACGAACTTCGGGGTTACTGCAACCGGGCCATCGACTTCACTCTCCACACCATCATTGAGGAGAGCTGCGAGGAGAGTGATTACGAGAGGAAACCAAAAGAAGAGGACGGAGGTAAGGCCGATCCCTCAGAACTGGAGAAGTACTTTTACTTCGGTCTGGGTAATGGTCCCGCCGAGCCAAAGAGATATGCTAACGAAGAGAGCGAGTACAGCGACACTTTCTCCGAGACCTCGAGCTCCATCTTCAGTGAGGGAGTGGATATAGATCCCAAGTATGACGAGGACGTCGATCCTGCCGAGCTGGCGTCATCCAGGCTCGAGAAATACTTTCTTACGGGATTCCTGGGGTTTGAACGTCAGCCGTCCATCAGATCCATGGGTGAGGACTCGGAGCTTCACACCGACGAGAGCGGCTCCGTCGGTAGTGACTCGGAAGGGTCGCCTAGCCCAGAGCAGCCTCGGAAGAAGCTCTTGAGACGACCCCGTGGATTTCGTCCTGGAGTCGTCAATAGATCACTGGTGACGGGGGACAGATGGGACGGCGCCCCTAGTGACGGGTCTCATCACTCGGAGGGCGACGACGTGGACAGAACCCTGGTGAGTGGTGAGGACGAGGGCTCCACAGAGTCTGAAGAAACTGCCTTCGACAAGGGCGATGGACAGTTCGATACCATAAAACGAAGGAAAAAGAAAAAGACTTCTGGTGATTACTCAGACAAGAAGTCTGATAGTGATAAAAGTGAACTTAGAGCCTTAGAACAGCATGAGATTGAACACAGAGAAGAAATATGTGAATTAAAAAACTCTGAAGCGCTTAAATCATTGGTGCACGAAGGAGAAAAAGTTACAAAGCGTGTGACAATAGACTGTGATAGAGACAGCAAAGAGAGAAGTGAAGAGAAAATGGAAAAGGAAGGTGATCTCTCAGACCGGAAATACCAAAGTCGAGACAGTGGTTTCATTGGTAGTTCTGACGACTTGTTGAAAGATAAGCCCGAGGACACTTCCAAGGAACAAAAGGCTCGCCTGTCTTCTGAGTCAAGCGTGGAGGAGGGCGAGAGCTCCTCCAAGAGAGACGACCACTCTCAGGATGTCTCCAGCAAAAACGAGGAGAACAAGAGCGACAGTTTCGACAACGATAGCAACAACAACAAATCAGAGAACGAAGAACGAAGCAGCGGGGACGGCAAGGTGTCGAGGTCGAGCACGGGGTCCTCCGTCGACCTGCCACCTTTCTGCCCTGATAAGGCAAGGAACAAGATTTGTCGCAAAGATTCCTTCAACAACTGGAGCTCGGATGAGGAGACTAACCTGATGATGAACAAGATGCGGGCCTTCTTCAAGACCATGATCTCAAACTCTCGCGAGGCCTCCAAGGGACAGCGCGTGAAGCCTCCTCAGCTGGTGGCCTTTGAGCTAAACTGACGAACTTGATGAAGACGGTGCCGGGCATCAACGACGAACAGGTGAAGGAGATCGTCGAGTACCTCAGTTCAGAGGACACCTGGAGTGACTCCTACGACTCCTCTGATTACACCAGCAGCGACCTGGAAGGGGCGTACGCTCTCCTCGACCAGGCTGACCCGGAGAGGAGGAGTGACTTACAGGAACAGATCTCAGCCTCATGTCAGCAGATAATTCAGAAATTTGACCAGAGTCGCGAGCCGAGCGACACTGACAGTGCTCACTCCTTCTACGGCGGACGCGCATGTTCGGAGAGTTCCGAAGACGCGTCGCCCTCCAGCAAAGACACGGTGTTCATGTACCAGAGGCTCATGTCCTCCATCTCCCGCCTTAAGCCGGAGAGTGACAGGGGAAGCATCGGGTCTGGGTCGCAGGGGGCCTCGCCGCCCCTCTTGGCCAAGGTCATGCACCACATCGGTAACCGCCTGGTGGCCCTCATGCACGAGGTGTCTGGCGGTAGTGAGAACGGCGACGATGACTCTCTGAGTGGCGGCCATCCCGTCACCTCCAGCCCCAAGGTGCCACTCTTCATCCCCAGAAAACACATATCTGTCGACTCCATCTCTGTCGACTCATCTGTTGAGAAAAGTTCCCTTACCAGTACCAGTTTTGAATCAGAGGACAGCCCCACCGATACTGAGCAGTCCCCAGAATCAGAACATGGCACTCCTAAGGCCCGCAAGCGGCAGGGGCCGCTCTCCGTCATCAGTGAGCGCTCCTCGGCGGAAGATTTCACTTCTTTAGAGAGTCAGCGGACAGTGTTCGCGTCGCACGACTCACCGCGGCACCAGGCCCGCCCAGATGCCGCGCGCCCTCACCAGAACACGGCATCTGAGCGTAGCCTAGAGGAACGAGGAGTCACCAACATCCAGTACTTCGTGACGGAGGGCAGCAACAATGAAGTGGAGGTTTGGCAGAGCGTCACCATCGACGAAGATAAGTTCGATGCTCGGGAGCATCACGGTGT
Organism: Panulirus ornatus; assembly: GCF_036320965.1. NCBI lineage: Eukaryota > Metazoa > Arthropoda > Malacostraca > Decapoda > Palinuridae > Panulirus > Panulirus ornatus. The sequence continues at coordinate 23,419,425 of NC_092246.1, read as the reverse complement.
GCCACGTGCCCGTCGCAGCGCTCGGCGTCAGGAGGCCAGGAAGGCCAAGAGTCACATGAGCTTGGAGAAGATACACCAGGAAGAGGTTAAAACCACGGGCGAGAGGTCGGAGTCCCTCGGGGACCTACTGGACCGCGTCCGATCCTCGGAGTTTTCCAGTAGCTACGAGCAGCTGGACTCTGACTCTACACTCAAGGCGGCCGACTCGCTAGACCGACACATTGGGAGCAGCTCCTCAAACTTCCGCCTCAACGCTTCCAGTCGCGGGTCCCTCACCACGAGCAGCCGGGGTAGCCTGGCAGCATCTAGTCGCGGCTCTTTAAACGCCGGTTCTCGGGGCTCCCTCCAGGGATCGTCTGGTCCCGAGGAAGAGGATGAGAAGAAGCCCAAAAAACTGAATTTCTTCCGGTATGCGCGGAGGTCGTCCATGCCGGACACGAGCAAGGACCGCATGTCGCCCGAAGTCCGCTCCACAACTCTACCTCGATCAAATCCCACCCAGGTGGCCTCCACGGCCTCTCTCCCAAGATCTCAGTTCGCTCTCTTGAGCAAGACATCTCCGTCCGTCACCACCTCCACGCACACGCCCTTCTCCTCCCCTCCCTCTACCCTGGATAGAGGGACGGGGTCGTCCACAACGGGACCTCGGTCTGCCCGCTACCACGCCCCGGGGTATCGCCCCCCACCGTCCACCACCACGCCCAAACGTACCGTCTCTAGCCCCGGCCTCGTCTCCTCCATCAGGAAGGACTCTGCAAGCGTCTGGCCGCCTCAAGGTAAGACACAATCCTATAACGATCTCTGCCGCCCACCGTCTATAGGTCTTGGTGTCGGCGTTGATGTCTATTTTTTTTTTTTTTTTTTAACCTTTTCTGCTGTCGCTCACGTCTCCAACAGGAGCGTGCTGGCATACTTTCTGGTCCTTGTGGCCCTACAGTTCTCAACCTTGTCAGAGTTTTTAGGCATTTCTGCCTTGCATGGTTGAGAGGTGGAGTTGCAGATATCCTGTGTTTGATGGCACCTTAGGTCACCGTCATATGTTAAAGTTACCGTAGCATAAGTGTACATGTAGGTGGAGCCTCATACCTCCGTACCCTGGAGGTGTGTGGCTGTCTGGTGTACCACTGCCTTGACCCGTCCAGTACCAAGTTGTCTGGTCGAACTGCTGTTGAGTCTCACTCTTACAGGTACTCGCCGGATACAATCTCCTGGGTCTGCAGGGTACAGTACAGTAATTGTGACATTCCTGACGAACTGTGTTTTGAAAGAATGAGTTTTTTTTATGATAAATTAAAGGATGTGTTGACTTCTGGAAGAACATAATTGATAAGGATGTTATGTTGATGGTCTGTGTGGAGACTGTCACCATGGGGCGTGGATGGATAGTGGGAGTGGAGGGGTAGGTAGCACAGGCCGGCCAATACCCACACTCACCGCTACGTTCACTCATTTATACTCGTCACCACCAACTAGATTCATCACAAAGCTTCATCTGTGTATACTCATAGTGAGTCAGTGCAGGCGGTCACCTAACAAGATTGGTAGACTAAGAGCATTATTTATTGGGGATGGTGAGGAGACTATGCAACCGTGGGGGGCGAGGAGGAGGCGGCACGGGAGGCCTGGGACTTGGAGGGGAAGGAACAGGAAAGGAAAGTGAAGTGGAGGAAGAGCAGTTAGCGTCAGCTTCCAGGGAAGCCGTACAAGCGCCTGATCCACCTTTCTGGAATACCTGTGCTTGATGTATACGTTTAAGCCGAAGCCGCGTCAGGCAGTAAGCTGATTTGCCACGTATCTTGACGAATGAATTGAGTGGGATTTGGATCTTCTCAGATAACAGGGAATATTACATTATGACGCTGTAGTAGGCGGTGCAAGAGGGTTGAGCTTAACCTGGTACTGGCTCTCAGTAGGTCAGGCCCCCTCGCGTGCTGCACTCATTGCGTTACTCTACTTCAGGCTCTACCCAGATGGACGTTAGATTGTTGCTGTATCGCATCCAGGATGAAATTATTACACACAGTCGACTTTAAATGCGTCATTCATACTTTTGTCTAATAGCAATGGGGTCGTGATTGGGACATCCAAGGAATGGTGGGAATATAAATAGGGACGTGATGGGAGTGTGGACGGGACATTAGAAGGACATGATAGGGATCTTGTAGGGACTTGATAGGGACCAGATGAGGGTAGGGTGGAAGCATGGCATGGATCAGGTCAAGACCTGGTGGGATAAGTATGATTCAGCTGAGGGCATGCTAGGTTAGGTTAGGTTAGGAATATGGTAGAAACCCGGTGAGAACATGGTGAATGCTCTGATTGGGACGGTGTGGACATGACTGAGAACTGGTGGTGACACGACTGGACGTAGATCTATTGTAGTACGAACAAAGACCTGGTGGCAACATCGTAGAGACACAGTAGATATTCACCGTGGACGTAGAAACATAGGATGGACCTGACATTTTGCAACATGGTAGGAGGAGCATTCCTGTCGTGTGTGGTATGTGGCGGCTTGCTCCGTGGCTTGACAAGGCCCTCAACCCAGTAGCCCACTCCCACCTCTACAGAACTGGTTTAGCGACGCTCCTGGCTGGGGTTTACCATGTTTCACTGAGGCTTCCTCCTGCAGGAGGTAAACCATCAACACGACCCGTCATAGGCATGGTGACGCTGGGATATCGTGGCAGAGCCTCAGTACTGGTTGGTCCCAGACACGTTCCTGGTGACGTAAGGGATCATGTTAGATAAACTGAGCGTTGGTTTCTTGTATGGAGTGGATGGTATGATTGCTCGGTACGTTCTCATGTCTTATAAGGTATATGGTAAGGTATATGGATACGGTTAGGTGTGGTACAGGATAAGGAGAAGTATCAGGGACACCAACCGCAGCATCAAGCAGCACCACTACCACCACAACGACAGCCACGCCACCAGCAGGAGCCGGGAATCTTTACTTCATATTACTAACGGTACCAGCTCACCCCTCTGGGGAAGCCCTGGCACGAGCCCTGACCGCACTACCTGCCTCCTCACCTCGTGTTTGTACTGTACAACGGACGTGCCGTGGAGCTTGTGTCGTGACCGCACCGTACAGTGAACATGTGCGGAGGCAGTGTGCCGCCTCCCGAGCCTGCAGTACGATGGTGGTCGTACTCACGTAACCGTCATGGACCGTGATGTCAACATTCCACAAGGTTCCCAAGTCTGTTCTGCCGCCACTGCTACTTCCTCCTCCCTCGTGTCGCTCCCACCCTCTGATCCCCACTTGTCGCAAAGTATGTTAGCAAGTTCCATAGTCGTCGTCTGTATAGATCTGCTCGTCATCTGTTGCGTATTCTGTGTTCAGAGATCATCATCGCGTGGGTGTTCGTATTGTTTATTCCTGCAGTGTTTCAGCCAGCCATCATTCTGCATTCTTTGCCCTCCATGATCTTGCTGCGTTCAGGTTTCCTCTGCGTGTGTTTACGGTGCTTATATTGTGAGGGATGTGTTCCGTCGTGGCTGGTTTGTTGCAGATTTATAATATTCTAGGCTCGTGCTTGACTGCTATCTGATCCTTTGACACTGCTAACTCGTCAGTCGCCTGTCAGTGTTGGGTAGGTGTCATCTGCCTCGCTTTCGCATGTTAGACATTCACTTTGGGTATGTGGTGAGAATCCTCAGAGGACACAGCCGGGGTCCAGTCTACTGCTTGGGACTGATACACCACCGTCTGTGACCCAGCTGGGCCGCTCCTCTCATGACATCAGCGTATGGGTGTGGGAACAGATGGCCGCTGGCCCGGCCCGGCCCGGCCCAGGTGCACAGCCTCCCTACCATGATACACACAGGTCATCAGTCCGTCTGTCGACATGAGTCTCACGTTGCGTAGACACTGTCAGGATTGTTGTATTATGTGTCGCTTGTGGTGTGGGGTCGCTCAGGTCTGCAGGCATGAGCCTCTTCCACCTTGGTAAAGTCCAACCAAATTATCTCAGAAGTTATTGTTTGCAGAATACGTACGTGGTTTACCTACGTCATGTGTTAGTAGTCATATATCGTCTCTTTTGTGTGTTATTCCGTTCATTCTTGTATGTGTGTGTGTGTGTGTGTGTGTGTGTGTGTGTGTGTGTGTGTGTGTGTGTAGTTGTACACTGCCAGGGAAGTGGACGTTCTGGCCAAGCTCACAATTTCATTGATCTTCGCCGTGGACCGTTGTCCATCAGCCACCAGACTGACCGTTAGGAACGCGGCTGCCGCCAGGTGTGGCCGGCTGCCTGGCTAAACCGAACCCTTTCTTAGCCGGACACCCCGCCTACCGGAACACATGGCTCAGCTGTATAGATCGTCTCACTAGGAGTCTCCTCTGTGGCTCTTCTGGTGGCCAGGACAATGTTGGCAGGAGTCGTGTGAGGACTTCATGAAGGCAGGACTTAGTTCACGAGGTGTGAGATGACGTAATGAATGGGATATGCTTGTCTGAAGTGGTACAACAGTGTATCATCGATCGATTCTTGCCCATCCCCAACCCACCCATTCCCCCCTCCACCGCCTCGTACTATCAGTGTCCTGTTTTTCCACTCCCCTCCTCCCCGACACACACACACACACACACACACACGGTTAAAATGTGTGTGTTTAGGAGCGTCAGAAGGCGTTTGTTGCTGTCTCACGGGAGACTGGTAAAGAATCTTAATCTCCAAGTAAGAGGAAGAGGAAGACTCCCTCCTGGGATAGACTGCCATGGTGGAAGGGAACAACTGATACGTCGGTGGAGCCTCGCACGAGGGGCGGGGACACGAGTGGCGTCCCCAGGGACCAGTCTTGGGACCACTGCTCTTCGTGGGCTCTGGCGAGGACTGGACTCATACCTGAACATGTATGTGGATGATGCCAAGGTCATGAGAAATGTTAGGAATAATGAGGATTGCATCAGCTCACTGGCTGATCTGGACGAACTCCAGAGTGACTCTGGTAAATGGTCGATGCAATACTGCCTGGTAGAGTATGGTAGAGGGACACAGTGAAAGGTTGATTACAATTAGTGTGAGGCAGGAAGCAGACTGCAGGAGTCTGTCTGTGTGGGAGAGACTTTTATGGTGTCGATATAGTGCCATGCCTGTGGCTAGAACTCCACATCAGGAGAATTGTGAGGAATCACGAGTAATAATCGTACGTGAGTAATTGCCTACGTATATGTAGAGTACAGGGAGAGCTGTAGTACACTGAAGGTGGCGCCATCAGTGGGCGTGTGTGGGCAAGACTACGTCTCCCGCATTACCCGTGATGATCCAGCAGACATCTGGCCCAGCGAGGCTTACCTTGACCTAGGTAGGGGAAGGGTGGGGGCATACCTTGACCTAGGTCAGGCTAGGGGGTGGGGATCTGGTACTTATGACGACATGCATCGATTTACCTGCCTGCTGGGATTCGCTGCCAAATCCTTGTCTTGGTACAACATATATGTTCTATGTAGGTCCCTCAGCCTGAGATGTGGACGAGTTTATATGAATATGATATTTGTTGCTGACAAAGTGAAGTTTGTTGTATTTAGAACCGGTGTCATGATTTACTGAGTTTGAAATATCACAAATGTCAGAGGTTGATTGTATATGGCAGAGGTTGCAGACAAGGCGCAGTCTTGCATCACATATATAATGACAGCTTACAGAGGTTTCCACATATCTACTCGAAATGTTTCTTATTCAAATGATTTTTTATCTTAGATTGCATTTGGTGTTCATATCAATGAAAGTTTCTTTTTTTTTTTTCTCGAACTACAAATGACAGAAAAACTATAGTAGGCGAGGTGGCCGGAGTAGTGTGGCATGGGTGATCTATGCTGGGTTGACTACAGTTGGTGTGAGCGTCATCATGATCATATCAAGAGATATTATTCCCAGTGTCGACATCTTCATTCATAGTGAGGCCGAGGCGGCAGGCAGGTCGTGTGACGCTCCGGGAGGCTGGCTGGATGGCTCGACTGGTCGCCCCTGGGGGGTCTGCATGCTCACTGCTGACACACAACTAGTCACCACAGCGTGAGCCTCCTGCTGCCTCCCCCCTCCACACACACACACACACACACACACACACACACGTCCACCTCGTCTGTACTGTAATCAGAGATACATGATCATGGGAGATTATTAGTTAGAGTAAATGAAGTACACACGAGAGAGAGAGAGAGAGAGAGAGAGAGAGAGAGAGAGAGAGAGAGAGAGAGAGAGAGAGAGAGAGAGAGAGAGAGAGAGGTTTTCAACAGGGTAGGAGGTTTGTGGCAACTGTGTCGGGTCTACCCCTGCTGGTTAGGTTGGGGGGGTGGGGGTGATGGGGCTAGAAGACCTGCAGGTGGATTACCGCTTCCATCATCACACTTTTCCCTCCTGAGACGAGGATTTTAGCTGGTGGTAGACACAGGTTGTAGTGTGTATGGTTGTCCTGGTGTGGTACTGGTCACTGCGGAGGGGCGGGGCCGAGCGGTACTTGCCTGTGGTATTTGGCGAGCTGAGGGCAGGCCGGCCCCCGCCGCCGCTCCCGGTTACTTACTCATTCATCCGTCTTGTGCAACCCACTTACCTCGGCCATACCGACCTGTTGTTACACAAATGTCGCATGACCACAGTACTGGTGGTGCTCGTGCACGATCCATGATGTAGATTCGACCACAGTGTGAGGGTCGAGGGTAATCTAGATCAGTTAACAGATTTTCGGTAAATTCTAATTCAAGTTAACCAGGGTCTTAGATGATTCATAATCTTGGTTAACTAGGTTGTAGGTAAGTGCTTATTGATGTTAACCTTTGGATAACTAGTATTGTGGTTAATCATGCCAAGGATAACTACAACTGCTCTAGTTGGGTTATTGGTAACCTAGTGCATAACCTCCTCCGGGATAACTGAATGTTGAACAGCTTGGTTAACCGAGGCCTAGATAATGAAGACAATGTAGCCAAGGCAGCAGCGACAGTATTTGGAATACAAGGGTGGAAAACAACCATGTTTGCCAAGGGTTGAAGGTCTGGCAACAATGGGGTGTTGAAATGGTTGCTGGACCCGTTTATGATTAATTTCAGTTTCACTTTGTAATAGATTTAGAGAAGAATGCGTGGCATGTAGTACAAATCTGGGTTGATCTAATGACTTCGGGATGAATTACCATTGCAGGATGTGTGATGTGAGAATTGTGTATTTAGTGTTTTTATAAGCAGAGTGAAGCGAGGCTATGTCGTGTTTGTGCTCAGGTCCACAATACAGTCCCGGGCTTGACTCAGCGCTTTTACAATAAAGACCAAGCGGAACAGTTCTGTTGCCTGTACAGTAGTGTATTGTATTTACATGGGAGCACTGTACATGTAGTTGGTATGTAGCAATTGTGATGCCGTGTTCAGTACTAGTTATTGTGTGCGGTTCGTCCACGCGAATGTTGTGACTCTACCTAGACTCTATGGGAACTCAGTAGCCACGATTCCGTGTATTGAAGGAGAAAGAACCACTAAAACAGAACTTCATCACTTCAGAAGAAATGTTCGTTGAGGGAGGAAATTGGCACACGAGTCACGTGACTGTTGAACGTCTGGGAAAGTGGCGCCAACCGGAACCTTGGTGGAGGTGCCAGGTGTCGCCACAAAAGTTGCCAGCCTGAAAGCTTTTATCTCTATACGTTTTCAAGCAATTGAATATTTATGTTACCCCATTAAGTTCATTATGAATTAGATTAGTAACTACTGCATTTTGTGATGCTTGGGTGAGAGGATACAAGTGAGGAATGAGATGCATTTCTGGTTTTCTTTGTTTTATTCATCTTGCGTATTTGAAACTCGGAGGAAGTGCATTGTTCATTTCCTCTGAACGAACATTTGAACATCAGAACAAACCATGACGATATTATCATGTCCATCGTAATCCTTTCATCTCTCATTCGTGTCACAATATCAGGATTATTAGGTTTTGATATGTCAGGTGTTACAATACTGGTCATGTAACGTTAACTGTATCATTATAACATTAACTGCATCACTGTAACAGTAAGGTCCGACATCACATCATCATTGCCTACATCTTATATGAATCAGGTCGACGCCACATTTTCTTTCCTTTGGTCAGCAAACCATCTTTATAAACATCATCATCCCTAATTATTATCCCTTTAGCCATCGCGTCATAATTGCTTATGGCAATTAATGACGAAAGAGAGAGGACATTGAGTGAAACTGCAGCATTTTTACTGTAATTTCACTGTGCTGTGTATTATGAACTCTAGCACGGAGGCAGAGACGATGGCCATATACGGCAGTGGGCCAGAAACATACCATATAGTCTATTTCTTATACCAGTACAGTAAGACAGCAGAGCAGGGGTAATTTCCATGGTGCAGGAAGCCCGGGAGAAAGTTGATAAGAGCCGTGGGGGACCGGAGGGAACCAGAGCCGTCACCACACTTCCCAGACTGGCGGCCTCTCTCTACCCCCTCCTCATTGTTGTAGAAAACGGGAGGCGGCGGCAGCTCGTTAAATGCCGGTTAGATGAGATTATAGAAGACGTGGCTAATTACTCATTGCTTTCTAACGATTGTGGTGGCGTGGAGGATGAGAGTCAGTAGCGGTGGTGGTGGTGGTACTGTAGTGCCGCCATGTTGTGGTGGGAAAGTTGAGGGCGTTTGAAATGTTTGTGTCGTGGTAAACAATAGTGGAGCTCATCTGTTACATAAGGCCAGGCAGGTTATCTGGTCTTATCGCACATGACGGAAGGTGTTAAGATATTCTATTGATTATTCTATTGTGTGCTATACTCCTTATTTGTGTTTACCTGTGTCTTAGTAAATAATGAAACGTCTGTGGCGTGTAATACGTAATAGAAAATACTATATATATAACATAAAGGAGTTGGTCGTGTTAGTGTTCATGACCCCCAGGCCAGACGCCCCAGATTTTTACGGTTTTCAAGACCCGGAAATCACTTGACACGGACACAATGTAAGCCCATCTGTGTGGAACATTATTCCACGTAGTTGTAGAAATGTTGTTTTAGCCCGTGAGTAAGTCATGTTGTTGAAGGATTTTTGCATATCCTCTGAAGCTGTTATATAAATATTACGTAGATTATTGAATTATTCAAAGAATTTACTCCCATGTTAATTACTAAATGTATTGATTAGTTTACCCGGAAGAATGTTATATATATATATATATATATATATATATATATATATATATATATATATATATATATATATATATATATAAGAGAGAGGGGGGGGGGGTTACACCGCCAGGATCACTGGCAGTAACAGTGTCGTCAAAGAACTCCTCCTCCACAGGTGTCCACTCTACTTGGTGCTGGCAGTAGCACACGCTGGTAACGCTGCAAGAGCCTTTAGGAAAAGATCTTGAGAAACAACGAAGAGTTACTAGCAATATATATATATATATATATATATATATATATATATATATATATATATAGCATGTGATATCCTTTGAAACCGATGTATACCATCTCACCACTGTATGCCCTGGGATATATATATATATATATATATATATATATATATATATATATATATATATATATATATAAAACCACGAGGATAATGAAAGACGATAAGTTCCCAAGTGCACTTGCGTGCAATGATCACATCGTCAGAGGGATACAAGAATGAGATAAAAGACGCAGGACAGCCAGTTCATATGCATGGAGGAGACGTAGCTAAGACGCCACTGGTGAACATATTCGCCATTTCCCTCATTAGCGAGATAGCGTTAAGAACTGAGTACTGAGCCTTAGAGGGGGAAAATCCTCACTTGGTCCCGTTCTCTGTTCCTTCTTTCGGAAAAGTAAAAACTGGAGGAGAGGATTTCCAGTCCCCTGCTCCTTCCCCTATTGGTCTCATACTACGACACACAAGGAATACGTGGAGAGTGTTCTTTCTCCCCTATCCCCAGGGATTATATATATATATATATATATATATATATATATATATATATATATATATATATATATATATATATATATATTGATAGATAGCTGGTTTTTTAGTGTACATATTTACGTAGTGTTGAGGTGTGTGTGTCTGTGCGTGTGTACATTAACATGATGGTGGGTGTGGAGGTGTGTGTGCTGGTGTGGCTACAGTCAGACGTGACCCAGGGGCTACCAGTGGCCGCTCACCTCAGGTAATTGATGTTCTTCCTCCTCCTCCTGCTACACCTGGGCGGGGGAGGGTTGGACTCACCCGCTGCAGGAGCTGAGCACCACCACCACCTCCTCCTCCTGACCACGTTGTTAGGAGATGGTTCTCATGACCAGGTCGTGCAGTGGTGGTCCTCCAGACCGGATTAGACCAGGGGAGGGGGGAGGACTCTTGCTTGTTTTTGGTAGGGAGGGAGGAAGGTAGGTGCTTGTAGCAGATGGGTGTAAGGTTGATGTGATGGAGCAGGTGGTGTGGAGGAAGGGGACTGTGGCTACCTGCTTACGACTACAAGCACTCCCTCGCTTCCACCACTTCCTCCCCTCCTTCCTTTCCCACCACTACCCTCCCACCTGTTTCTCATTCTTGACCCCTCCCCGCCACCTACAGTTCCCCTCTCCCACCCCCCACTTCCTCCTCACCTCCCCTCCACTTCCTCCCGTGCACGTCCACTCGCCACAGCAGCAGGTCCTCCCATCCGACACCGAGGCTGTTGTGTCTCGTCCCGCACCACCACCCACCCTGACATTCCCTCACGCACCACCCTCCCCCCCCCCCGTATAGCACGACACCCAAGGTACGACCCATTGAATACTCCCTCTAGAGTGGTACGACCTGCCGGCTGGTACGACCTGCAGGCTGGTACGACCGGGTCGATGATGTTTGTAGGTGCAGCAGGTAGGGAATGTGTGGATGGTGTTGTGGGAGGACGGCTGTCTGGGCATCCGGCGGTCATGTGGTTATGTCTGGTGAGGACGTCATGTGAGTGTGTTTGGTGAGTGTCACGTGGTGGTATGTGATCTCCTTCACCGAGTTCAGTTCATGTTCCACACCTCGTCATCCACCCCCCCCCCCCCCCGCCACAAAGTTCCCCCCCCCCCCATGCCTCTGTTGTAATCACCACCTCCTCCCTGGCCGTATCTTGACCTTTATCTCTTCCTTATCTAAACTGGAACGTTTCCCTACACGCTCTTTGTATCACCTTTCCTCCTCCTCCTCCTCCTCCTCCTCCTCCTCCTCCTCCTCCTCCTCCTCTTCTTGTCATCCCCCCCCCAGCTTGTGGCTTCCTACTCTCTTGACCCCCCCCCCCCTGCCCTGCACCCCCGGGTTGACCTGCCTGGTAACACCTTGTCCTCACCTGTGGTATGAACATGAGTGTTCCTTGTGATGGCGGGCGTCCCGACACCTGGGGCTCGGCAAGGCTCTCCGTCATATGACAACCACATACGTGTCACATGAATGACATACGAGGTGTCCACACGTGTCACATAAGGCAACCAGGGAGTCTCATGTTTCACACACAGTATCACATGAGGCGCCCACATAGTGTTGTGAGGCGTCCTGATGGCATTTGGAATTCTGGAATGGTTCCAGTATCATGTATAGTGTTGCCAGGTGTCCGAATGGTCTGACTGTGTCACGTGAGGAGTGTGTCACACAGTGTCATGCGGGGGATGTGGCTCTCTCACATGGGGGTGTTAAGGGGTGGCGGAGGAAAGTTGCTGACTACGAGTCTGTTGTGTTGTACCGTAGTGTGGCACCTCTGTGGTGACGTGTGTTGTGTTGTACCGTAGTGTGGCACCTCTGTGGTGACGTGTGTTGTGTTGTACCGTAGTGTGGCACCTCTGTGATGACGTGTGTTGTGTTGTACCGTAGTGTGGCACCTCTGTGGTGACGTGTGTTGTGTTGTACCGTAGTGTGGCACCTCTGTGATGACGTGTGTTGTGTTGTACCGTAGTGTGGCACCTCTGTGGTGACGTGTGTTGTGTTGTACCGTAGTGTGGCACCTCTGTGGTGACGTGTGTTGTGTTGTACCGTAGTGTGGCACCTCTGTGATGACGTGTGTTGTGTTGTACCGTAGTGTGGCACCTCTGTGGTGACGTGTGTTGTGTTGTACCGTAGTGTGGCACCTCTGTGATGACGTGTGTTGTGTGGCGTTCCTGTCAAGGATCGTGTGTTGTGTTGTGTGGGTGTGGCGGGGGAAGGAGCGGGGGGCTACACACGTTTTGGCTCATAAATTCTTGTCCAGCGGAACGAGAGGGGGAGCTTGGTGGATGTGAAGACGACACAGACGAGGGGCATGGGTCCCTGTGAATCATACCACTCTAGACGTGTCTTTCGTGTTGAAAATATTCTTACTTCATCAGTTATTTTCTTCCCCTTCCTCCTACTTTATCTTGCTCTCCTTCCTCTCTCCTGTGCTTCCTCAGACACTGGTGACCTAAGTCATCTCAGATCACTCCTCACCGTTGACTGAGGCCACTAAGGAGGTCTGGCTCCGCCGCTGACACACGCTGAGGCAACATGTGGGTGCGGGAGCAGGTGATGACGTCAGCCGGACAGTACGTCAACCTGCTAGTGTGCGCAACTCTCTCTCTCTCTCTCTCTCTCTCTCTCTCTCTCTCTCTCTCTCTTACTCTCGGTAGGTAGGTAGGTAGGTAGGTAGGTAGGTAGGTAGGTAAGTAGGTTGGAAGGTAGTAGGCAGCCATGGACTGATAATACTTGCCTGGGTATCGGAAGGTTTAGTGACGGCCACAGTGAACCACCACTTCAGTGACTGTCAAGTGTCACTCTGTAAGCCCAGGTAGCTCACTTTGTTTCCTGACTCATCCACACGCGATGACTTTGCCTCACACCCTCTGCCACACCTGGTCATTGCCCCACAGATTGTGTTACACCAGGTCATTGCCCCACACGTGCTACACCTGGTCATTGTCCCACACCCTGTGCTACATATGGCCACTGTCCCACACTCTGTGCTACACCTGGTCCCTGGGCTACACCAAGGTGTTGGAGCACAAGTACTGGCCCGGGCCAAGATCTTGTGTTGTGACTGCGAAACTCTCCCAGTTCTTTCATTATCTTGATTAACTCAGTAAGTCATGATCTTTAGACTGTTTCGTAACATTTTCTTTTATGTTTTCATGTATATTGTATAACATGATATATTCCTAATGTATAATGTGTTATTATTGTATACATTGATATATTCTTAACTTATGATATATTCTTAATAGATAATGTATTCTGTCTGTATGCTTTCTGATGGAGTATTTTTCATGGATGTGATCATTTCTTTGGTTTGTTGTTGATTATTTTCTCTGATGTGCTTGGCTGTCTGGCCTGCCCGTAGGCAACACTGTTCGTAATTTTCTTCTGTTGTCTGCCTGGATCCTCACGTTTTGTGTGACCTTCCTCCTCACGTCTCCCGCTCATGTGTTTACTGTTGGTGATTTGCTCCTGAAGAGCGCCAGCTGATGGCCGAGGCGTCGCATTGTTACGGTTGATCACGCACACTCTGTTTTGGTCATGTTTGTTGTTGATGATGTTGAGTTGTTACTATCTGAGAGAGGACGGTGGAACCTGGGGTGTTGAGGGAGGACGGTGGGACCTGAGGTGTTGAGGGAGGGCGGTGGGACCTGGGGTGTTGAGGGAGGGCGGTGGGACCTGGGGTGTTGAGGGAGGACGGTGGGACCTGGGGTGTTGAGGGAGGACGGTGGGACCTGGGGTGTTGAGGGAGGACGGTGGGACCTGGGGTGTTGAGGGAGGGCGGTGGGACCTGGGGTGTTGAGGGAGGACGGTGGGACCTGGGGTGTTGAGGGAGGACGGTGGGACCTGGGGTGTTGAGGGAGGGCGGTGGGACCTGGGGTGTTGAGGAGGACGGTGGGACCTGGGGTGTTGAGGGAGGGCGGTGGGACCTGGGGTGTTGAGGGAGGGCGGTGGGACCTGGGGTGTTGAGGGAGGGCGGTGGGACCTGGGGTGTTGAGGAGGACGGTGGGACCTGGGGTGTTGAGGGAGGACGGTGGGACCTGGGGTGTTGAGGAGGACGGTGGGACCTGGGGTGTTGAGGAGGACGGTGGGACCTGGGGTGTTGAGGGAGGGCGGTGGGACCTGGGGTGTTGAGGAGGACGGTGGGACCTGGGGTGTTGAGGGAGGACGGTGGGACCTGGGGTGTTGAGGGAGGACGGTGGGACCTGGGGTGTTGAGGGAGGGCGGTGGGACCTGGGGTGTTGAGGGAGGCGGTGGGACCTGGGGTGTTGAGGAGGACGGTGGGACCTGGGGTGTTGAGGAGGACGGTGGGACCTGGGGTGTTGAGGGAGGGCGGTGGGACCTGGGGTGTTGAGGGAGGGCGGTGGGACCTGGGGTGTTGAGGGAGGGCGGTGGGACCTGGGGTGTTGAGGGAGGGCGGTGGGACCTGGGGTGTTGAGGGAGGCGGTGGGACCTGGGGTGTTGAGGAGGACGGTGGGACCTGGGGTGTTGAGGAGGACGGTGGGACCTGGGGTGTTGAGGAGGACGGTGGGACCTGGGGTGTTGAGGAGGACGGTGGGACCTGGGGTGTTGAGGAGGACGGTGGGACCTGGGGTGTTGAGGAGGACGGTGGGACCTGGGGTGTTGAGGAGGACGGTGGGACCTGGGGTGTTGAGGGAGGGCGGTGGGACCTGGGGTGTTGAGGAGGACGGTGGGACCTGGGGTGTTGAGGAGGACGGTGGGACCTGGGGTGTTGAGGAGGACGGTGGGACCTGGGGTGTTGAGGGAGGACGGTGGGACCTGGGGTGTTGAGGGAGGGCGGTGGGACCTGGGGTGTTGAGGGAGGACGGTGGGACCTGGGGTGTTGAGGAGGACGGTGGGACCTGGGGTGTTGAGGGAGGACGGTGGGACCTGGGGTGTTGAGGAGGACGGTGGGACCTGGGGTGTTGAGGAGGACGGTGGGACCTGGGGTGTTGAGGAGGACGGTGGGACCTGGGGTGTTGAGGGAGGCGGTGGGACCTGGGGTGTTGAGGGAGGACGGTGGGACCTGGGGTGTTGAGGAGGACGGTGGGACCTGGGGTGTTGAGGGAGGACGGTGGGACCTGGGGTGTTGAGGGAGGACGGTGGGACCTGGGGTGTTGAGGGAGGACGGTGGGACCTGGGGTGTTGAGGAGGACGGTGGGACCTGGGGTGTTGAGGAGGACGGTGGGACCTGGGGTGTTGAGGAGGACGGTGGGACCTGGGGTGTTGAGGAGGACGGTGGGACCTGGGGTGTTGAGGAGGACGGTGGGACCTGGGGTGTTGAGGAGGACGGTGGGACCTGGGGTGTTGAGGAGGACGGTGGGACCTGGGGTGTTGAGGAGGACGGTGGGACCTGGGGTGTTGAGGGAGGACGGTGGGACCTGGGGTGTTGAGGGAGGACGGTGGGACCTGGGGTGTTGAGGGAGGGCGGTGGGACCTGGGGTGTTGAGGAGGACGGTGGGACCTGGGGTGTTGAGGAGGACGGTGGGACCTGGGGTGTTGAGGGAGGGCGGTGGGACCTGGGGTGTTGAGGAGGACGGTGGGACCTGGGGTGTTGAGGGAGGACGGTGGGACCTGGGGTGTTGAGGAGGACGGTGGGACCTGGGGTGTTGAGGAGGACGGTGGGACCTGGGGTGTTGAGGGAGGACGGTGGGACCTGGGGTGTTGAGGGAGGGCGGTGGGACCTGGGGTGTTGAGGAGGACGGTGGGACCTGGGGTGTTGAGGAGGACGGTGGGACCTGGGGTGTTGAGGAGGACGGTGGGACCTGGGGTGTTGAGGGAGGGCGGTGGGACCTGGGGTGTTGAGGAGGACGGTGGGACCTGGGGTGTTGAGGGAGGACGGTGGGACCTGGGGTGTTGAGGGAGGCGGTGGGACCTGGGGTGTTGAGGGAGGGCGGTGGGACCTGGGGTGTTGAGGAGGACGGTGGGACCTGGGGTGTTGAGGGAGGACGGTGGGACCTGGGGTGTTGAGGAGGACGGTGGGACCTGGGGTGTTGAGGGAGGACGGTGGGACCTGGGGTGTTGAGGAGGACGGTGGGACCTGGGGTGTTGAGGAGGACGGTGGGACCTGGGGTGTTGAGGAGGACGGTGGGACCTGGGGTGTTGAGGAGGACGGTGGGACCTGGGGTGTTGAGGAGGACGGTGGGACCTGGGGTGTTGAGGAGGACGGTGGGACCTGGGGTGTTGAGGAGGACGGTGGGACCTGGGGTGTTGAGGAGGACGGTGGGACCTGGGGTGTTGAGGGAGGACGGTGGGACCTGGGGTGTTGAGGAGGACGGTGGGACCTGGGGTGTTGAGGGAGGACGGTGGGACCTGGGGTGTTGAGGAGGACGGTGGGACCTGGGGTGTTGAGGAGGACGGTGGGACCTGGGGTGTTGAGGAGGACGGTGGGACCTGGGGTGTTGAGGAGGACGGTGGGACCTGGGGTGTTGAGGAGGACGGTGGGACCTGGGGTGTTGAGGAGGACGGTGGGACCTGGGGTGTTGAGGGAGGACGGTGGGACCTGGGGTGTTGAGGAGGACGGTGGGACCTGGGGTGTTGAGGGAGGACGGTGGGACCTGGGGTGTTGAGGAGGACGGTGGGACCTGGGGTGTTGAGGGAGGACGGTGGGACCTGGGGTGTTGAGGGAGGACGGTGGGACCTGGGGTGTTGAGGAGGACGGTGGGACCTGGGGTGTTGAGGAGGACGGTGGGACCTGGGGTGTTGAGGGAGGCGGTGGGACCTGGGGTGTTGAGGGAGGGCGGTGGGACCTGGGGTGTTGAGGAGGACGGTGGGACCTGGGGTGTTGAGGAGGACGGTGGGACCTGGGGTGTTGAGGAGGACGGTGGGACCTGGGGTGTTGAGGGAGGACGGTGGGACCTGGGGTGTTGAGGAGGACGGTGGGACCTGGGGTGTTGAGGAGGACGGTGGGACCTGGGGTGTTGAGGGAGGACGGTGGGACCTGGGGTGTTGAGGAGGACGGTGGGACCTGGGGTGTTGAGGAGGACGGTGGGACCTGGGGTGTTGAGGAGGACGGTGGGACCTGGGGTGTTGAGGAGGACGGTGGGACCTGGGGTGTTGAGGAGGACGGTGGGACCTGGGGTGTTGAGGGAGGGCGGTGGGACCTGGGGTGTTGAGGAGGACGGTGGGACCTGGGGTGTTGAGGGAGGGCGGTGGGACCTGGGGTGTTGAGGAGGACGGTGGGACCTGGGGTGTTGAGGGAGGGCGGTGGGACCTGGGGTGTTGAGGAGGACGGTGGGACCTGGGGTGTTGAGGGAGGGCGGTGGGACCTGGGGTGTTGAGGAGGACGGTGGGACCTGGGGTGTTGAGGGAGGGCGGTGGGACCTGGGGTGTTGAGGAGGACGGTGGGACCTGGGGTGTTGAGGGAGGACGGTGGGACCTGGGGTGTTGAGGAGGACGGTGGGACCTGGGGTGTTGAGGAGGACGGTGGGACCTGGGGTGTTGAGGAGGACGGTGGGACCTGGGGTGTTGAGGAGGACGGTGGGACCTGGGGTGTTGAGGGAGGACGGTGGGACCTGGGGTGTTGAGGAGGACGGTGGGACCTGGGGTGTTGAGGAGGACGGTGGGACCTGGGGTGTTGAGGAGGACGGTGGGACCTGGGGTGTTGAGGAGGACGGTGGGACCTGGGGTGTTGAGGGAGGCGGTGGGACCTGGGGTGTTGAGGAGGACGGTGGGACCTGGGGTGTTGAGGAGGACGGTGGGACCTGGGGTGTTGAGGGAGGGCGGTGGGACCTGGGGTGTTGAGGAGGACGGTGGGACCTGGGGTGTTGAGGAGGACGGTGGGACCTGGGGTGTTGAGGAGGACGGTGGGACCTGGGGTGTTGAGGGAGGACGGTGGGACCTGGGGTGTTGAGGAGGACGGTGGGACCTGGGGTGTTGAGGAGGACGGTGGGACCTGGGGTGTTGAGGAGGACGGTGGGACCTGGGGTGTTGAGGAGGACGGTGGGACCTGGGGTGTTGAGGAGGACGGTGGGACCTGGGGTGTTGAGGGAGGACGGTGGGACCTGGGGTGTTGAGGGAGGACGGTGGGACCTGGGGTGTTGAGGGAGGACGGTGGGACCTGGGGTGTTGAGGAGGACGGTGGGACCTGGGGTGTTGAGGAGGACGGTGGGACCTGGGGTGTTGAGGAGGACGGTGGGACCTGGGGTGTTGAGGGAGGGCGGTGGGACCTGGGGTGTTGAGGGAGGACGGTGGGACCTGGGGTGTTGAGGGAGGACGGTGGGACCTGGGGTGTTGAGGAGGACGGTGGGACCTGGGGTGTTGAGGGAGGGCGGTGGGACCTGGGGTGTTGAGGAGGACGGTGGGACCTGGGGTGTTGAGGGAGGACGGTGGGACCTGGGGTGTTGAGGAGGACGGTGGGACCTGGGGTGTTGAGGAGGACGGTGGGACCTGGGGTGTTGAGGAGGACGGTGGGACCTGGGGTGTTGAGGAGGACGGTGGGACCTGGGGTGTTGAGGAGGACGGTGGGACCTGGGGTGTTGAGGGAGGACGGTGGGACCTGGGGTGTTGAGGAGGACGGTGGGACCTGGGGTGTTGAGGGAGGACGGTGGGACCTGGGGTGTTGAGGAGGACGGTGGGACCTGGGGTGTTGAGGAGGACGGTGGGACCTGGGGTGTTGAGGGAGGGCGGTGGGACCTGGGGTGTTGAGGGAGGCGGTGGGACCTGGGGTGTTGAGGAGGACGGTGGGACCTGGGGTGTTGAGGAGGACGGTGGGACCTGGGGTGTTGAGGAGGACGGTGGGACCTGGGGTGTTGAGGAGGACGGTGGGACCTGGGGTGTTGAGGGAGGACGGTGGGACCTGGGGTGTTGAGGAGGACGGTGGGACCTGGGGTGTTGAGGAGGACGGTGGGACCTGGGGTGTTGAGGGAGGACGGTGGGACCTGGGGTGTTGAGGAGGACGGTGGGACCTGGGGTGTTGAGGAGGACGGTGGGACCTGGGGTGTTGAGGAGGACGGTGGGACCTGGGGTGTTGAGGAGGACGGTGGGACCTGGGGTGTTGAGGAGGACGGTGGGACCTGGGGTGTTGAGGAGGACGGTGGGACCTGGGGTGTTGAGGAGGACGGTGGGACCTGGGGTGTTGAGGAGGACGGTGGGACCTGGGGTGTTGAGGAGGACGGTGGGACCTGGGGTGTTGAGGAGGACGGTGGGACCTGGGGTGTTGAGGAGGACGGTGGGACCTGGGGTGTTGAGGAGGACGGTGGGACCTGGGGTGTTGAGGAGGACGGTGGGACCTGGGGTGTTGAGGAGGACGGTGGGACCTGGGGTGTTGAGGGAGGACGGTGGGACCTGGGGTGTTGAGGGAGGGCGGTGGGACCTGGGGTGTTGAGGAGGACGGTGGGACCTGGGGTGTTGAGGAGGACGGTGGGACCTGGGGTGTTGAGGAGGACGGTGGGACCTGGGGTGTTGAGGAGGACGGTGGGACCTGGGGTGTTGAGGGAGGCGGTGGGACCTGGGGTGTTGAGGAGGACGGTGGGACCTGGGGTGTTGAGGAGGACGGTGGGACCTGGGGTGTTGAGGAGGACGGTGGGACCTGGGGTGTTGAGGAGGACGGTGGGACCTGGGGTGTTGAGGAGGACGGTGGGACCTGGGGTGTTGAGGAGGACGGTGGGACCTGGGGTGTTGAGGGAGGCGGTGGGACCTGGGGTGTTGAGGAGGACGGTGGGACCTGGGGTGTTGAGGAGGACGGTGGGACCTGGGGTGTTGAGGAGGACGGTGGGACCTGGGGTGTTGAGGAGGACGGTGGGACCTGGGGTGTTGAGGAGGACGGTGGGACCTGGGGTGTTGAGGAGGACGGTGGGACCTGGGGTGTTGAGGAGGACGGTGGGACCTGGGGTGTTGAGGAGGACGGTGGGACCTGGGGTGTTGAGGAGGACGGTGGGACCTGGGGTGTTGAGGAGGACGGTGGGACCTGGGGTGTTGAGGAGGACGGTGGGACCTGGGGTGTTGAGGGAGGGCGGTGGGACCTGGGGTGTTGAGGAGGACGGTGGGACCTGGGGTGTTGAGGAGGACGGTGGGACCTGGGGTGTTGAGGAGGACGGTGGGACCTGGGGTGTTGAGGAGGACGGTGGGACCTGGGGTGTTGAGGGAGGGCGGTGGGACCTGGGGTGTTGAGGAGGACGGTGGGACCTGGGGTGTTGAGGGAGGACGGTGGGACCTGGGGTGTTGAGGAGGACGGTGGGACCTGGGGTGTTGAGGAGGACGGTGGGACCTGGGGTGTTGAGGGAGGACGGTGGGACCTGGGGTGTTGAGGAGGACGGTGGGACCTGGGGTGTTGAGGGAGGACGGTGGGACCTGGGGTGTTGAGGAGGACGGTGGGACCTGGGGTGTTGAGGAGGACGGTGGGACCTGGGGTGTTGAGGAGGACGGTGGGACCTGGGGTGTTGAGGGAGGACGGTGGGACCTGGGGTGTTGAGGAGGACGGTGGGACCTGGGGTGTTGAGGAGGACGGTGGGACCTGGGGTGTTGAGGGAGGGCGGTGGGACCTGGGGTGTTGAGGGAGGCGGTGGGACCTGGGGTGTTGAGGGAGGGCGGTGGGACCTGGGGTGTTGAGGGAGGGCGGTGGGACCTGGGGTGTTGAGGAGGACGGTGGGACCTGGGGTGTTGAGGAGGACGGTGGGACCTGGGGTGTTGAGGGAGGACGGTGGGACCTGGGGTGTTGAGGAGGACGGTGGGACCTGGGGTGTTGAGGGAGGGCGGTGGGACCTGGGGTGTTGAGGAGGACGGTGGGACCTGGGGTGTTGAGGAGGACGGTGGGACCTGGGGTGTTGAGGAGGACGGTGGGACCTGGGGTGTTGAGGGAGGGCGGTGGGACCTGGGGTGTTGAGGAGGACGGTGGGACCTGGGGTGTTGAGGAGGACGGTGGGACCTGGGGTGTTGAGGAGGACGGTGGGACCTGGGGTGTTGAGGGAGGGCGGTGGGACCTGGGGTGTTGAGGAGGACGGTGGGACCTGGGGTGTTGAGGGAGGACGGTGGGACCTGGGGTGTTGAGGGAGGACGGTGGGACCTGGGGTGTTGAGGAGGACGGTGGGACCTGGGGTGTTGAGGAGGACGGTGGGACCTGGGGTGTTGAGGGAGGGCGGTGGGACCTGGGGTGTTGAGGAGGACGGTGGGACCTGGGGTGTTGAGGGAGGGCGGTGGGACCTGGGGTGTTGAGGAGGACGGTGGGACCTGGGGTGTTGAGGAGGACGGTGGGACCTGGGGTGTTGAGGAGGACGGTGGGACCTGGGGTGTTGAGGAGGACGGTGGGACCTGGGGTGTTGAGGAGGACGGTGGGACCTGGGGTGTTGAGGGAGGACGGTGGGACCTGGGGTGTTGAGGGAGGGCGGTGGGACCTGGGGTGTTGAGGAGGACGGTGGGACCTGGGGTGTTGAGGAGGACGGTGGGACCTGGGGTGTTGAGGGAGGGCGGTGGGACCTGGGGTGTTGAGGGAGGGCGGTGGGACCTGGGGTGTTGAGGGAGGACGGTGGGACCTGGGGTGTTGAGGAGGACGGTGGGACCTGGGGTGTTGAGGAGGACGGTGGGACCTGGGGTGTTGAGGGAGGGCGGTGGGACCTGGGGTGTTGAGGAGGACGGTGGGACCTGGGGTGTTGAGGAGGACGGTGGGACCTGGGGTGTTGAGGAGGACGGTGGGACCTGGGGTGTTGAGGGAGGGCGGTGGGACCTGGGGTGTTGAGGGAGGACGGTGGGACCTGGGGTGTTGAGGAGGACGGTGGGACCTGGGGTGTTGAGGAGGACGGTGGGACCTGGGGTGTTGAGGGAGGGCGGTGGGACCTGGGGTGTTGAGGAGGACGGTGGGACCTGGGGTGTTGAGGGAGGGCGGTGGGACCTGGGGTGTTGAGGAGGACGGTGGGACCTGGGGTGTTGAGGAGGACGGTGGGACCTGGGGTGTTGAGGAGGACGGTGGGACCTGGGGTGTTGAGGGAGGACGGTGGGACCTGGGGTGTTGAGGAGGACGGTGGGACCTGGGGTGTTGAGGAGGACGGTGGGACCTGGGGTGTTGAGGAGGACGGTGGGACCTGGGGTGTTGAGGAGGACGGTGGGACCTGGGGTGTTGAGGAGGACGGTGGGACCTGGGGTGTTGAGGAGGACGGTGGGACCTGGGGTGTTGAGGGAGGACGGTGGGACCTGGGGTGTTGAGGAGGACGGTGGGACCTGGGGTGTTGAGGAGGACGGTGGGACCTGGGGTGTTGAGGGAGGACGGTGGGACCTGGGGTGTTGAGGAGGACGGTGGGACCTGGGGTGTTGAGGAGGACGGTGGGACCTGGGGTGTTGAGGGAGGGCGGTGGGACCTGGGGTGTTGAGGGAGGACGGTGGGACCTGGGGTGTTGAGGGAGGACGGTGGGACCTGGGGTGTTGAGGGAGGACGGTGGGACCTGGGGTGTTGAGGAGGACGGTGGGACCTGGGGTGTTGAGGAGGACGGTGGGACCTGGGGTGTTGAGGAGGACGGTGGGACCTGGGGTGTTGAGGGAGGGCGGTGGGACCTGGGGTGTTGAGGAGGACGGTGGGACCTGGGGTGTTGAGGGAGGACGGTGGGACCTGGGGTGTTGAGGGAGGACGGTGGGACCTGGGGTGTTGAGGGAGGGCGGTGGGACCTGGGGTGTTGAGGAGGACGGTGGGACCTGGGGTGTTGAGGGAGGACGGTGGGACCTGGGGTGTTGAGGAGGACGGTGGGACCTGGGGTGTTGAGGGAGGCGGTGGGACCTGGGGTGTTGAGGAGGACGGTGGGACCTGGGGTGTTGAGGAGGACGGTGGGACCTGGGGTGTTGAGGGAGGACGGTGGGACCTGGGGTGTTGAGGGAGGACGGTGGGACCTGGGGTGTTGAGGGAGGACGGTGGGACCTGGGGTGTTGAGGGAGGGCGGTGGGACCTGGGGTGTTGAGGGAGGGCGGTGGGACCTGGGGTGTTGAGGAGGACGGTGGGACCTGGGGTGTTGAGGGAGGACGGTGGGACCTGGGGTGTTGAGGGAGGACGGTGGGACCTGGGGTGTTGAGGAGGACGGTGGGACCTGGGGTGTTGAGGAGGACGGTGGGACCTGGGGTGTTGAGGAGGACGGTGGGACCTGGGGTGTTGAGGAGGACGGTGGGACCTGGGGTGTTGAGGAGGACGGTGGGACCTGGGGTGTTGAGGAGGACGGTGGGACCTGGGGTGTTGAGGAGGACGGTGGGACCTGGGGTGTTGAGGGAGGGCGGTGGGACCTGGGGTGTTGAGGGAGGACGGTGGGACCTGGGGTGTTGAGGGAGGGCGGTGGGACCCACGCTCTGAGTTGGCCCTCGGCGGTCTGGCCTCGCCTGGGACGGGTACAGGGTGTCTATTGCACCAGAACTTTCGTCATCATCATCCATCAGCGTCATCCTTAAGTTCCCTCCAGTCATCACCAGCCGTTAGTTTCCTACCGTCACCCACCAGCGGTGACCCGTGAGCACCAGCATGAGCGGTGATCGTGACAGTAGTTCTGGTGATGTGAGTGTGGGTGTTGCCTGGTGTGGGTGGTGGTGGGCGTCGTGAACCGTAGCATTACCTGCAGGCAGCAGCCGCCCACCAGCACACGTTACCGCCTCCTCCTCAGTAACCCCCAGAGTAATGTGATGTTGAACTGGCAAGGTTTATGGTTCTCTCTCGTTACCCTCCAAGGTTCTGGGATCGTTAATGATAATTCTGTCGTTAATCCTAAAGAATCTTGCGGTATTCAACTGTCGTTGAACTTGGAAGTCGCGTGGTGTCATTAGTCGTTGATCTAGAAATGTGTTGTCTTGGTTGATCCTGACCAAACGTGTGTTGATCTAGGTTACTTTATATCGCCAGTCTGGAGAGGTTCATGTCGGCAATCTAGAAGGTCTTGACGTTAATCCTGGAAGAATTAACGTATGTCTGGCAATGCTGCAGCGTCTGGCGTCGTCAACCAGACGTGGGTGGTGACGGTGTCTGTGATGAGGCAGACCACCAGCCAGGGATAACTCATCCGTGACTACCAGTCGTGTGTTGAGGTCCCGCTTGAGCTCCCGCGGCAGTGAGTGACCGGGGGAAGGGTAAGGCTGGGGATGGTGAGGCCGGCGTCAGACTGGGGCTCTGCGTAAGGGTGGCTGATAGTGAGAGAGAGAGAGAGGGAGGACGTTTGCCATTGTCTTACCCCTGTTCCCTCACAGGGCGGAGCTGCCTCATGGGCTGGAGCAGGTGTTAGTTCAACTTGCTGAATTAATGAAGAATCTCAGGTCTGGTGAGTTGATAAGTTGTGTGGCTCCGTAGCTGATGTTTGCTCGCAGTGTGTGTGTGTGTGTGTGTGTGTGTGTGTGTGTGTGTGTGTGTGTGTGTGTGTGTGTGTGTGTGTAGGTACAAGACCTTGGTGTTGCGTGACGTTGGTCCAGCAGGGTTGATGGAAGCCGACATTCTCCTGGCTCCCGCCACCGCTCCTCCTGGTGGGTCCTCACTTGCTCCTGCTGTCTACATTTTCCCTGACATATAAGAGGTCACCACATCTTGCTCTGGTCAAGCTCTTAAGGACGACGGTACGACCTTTGCGCATGATAGTTTGTCCTTAACCGTAACCCGATAAGACCAAGCCATCATACCCAGAGGTAACACCGTCGTGCTCAAGGGGATAAGAATGCGGAAGGGTGTGTGTGTTGAGGCGTGCACCCCACGCTCGCAGAATGTGCCCAAATATATATACGTCGAGGAGGGATCTGGGAGTATTAGTGATGACACTGGAGATCATGTGTTTGGGTCGTGTATGTATGTGCTCCGTGTTCAGTGCAGCAACATCTGTCGTATCTACCTAAGCCAGCCACTCCATCATGTCCATCCACCGACCTTCGCCCGGAAATATGAGCCTCAGCCCAATCTCATACTTAAGCCACTTATACATATACATACCTCCAGCCACAGCAAACAATGCATGCACATAAAAAAGGGATCACGGAGTAGGATGATAAAGTACGTATATATATCCCTGGGGACAGGGGAGAAAGAATACTTCCCACGTATTCCCTACTTGTCGTAGAAAGCGACTAAAAGGGGAGGAGCGGGGGGCTGGAAATCCTCCCCTATCGTTTTTTGATTTTCCAAAAGAAGGAACAGAGAAGGGGGCCTAGGGAGGATATTCCCTAAAAGGCTCAGTCCTCTGTTCTTAATGCTACCTCGCTAACGCGGGAAATGGCGAATGGTGTGATGAATATATATATATATATATATATATATATATATATATATATATATATATATATATATATATATAGAGAGAGAGAGAGAGAGAGAGAGAGAGAGAGAGAGAGAGCAGTCGAACATGACGCGGGCTGCCTTAATTAAATAGATAAGAAAAATAGCATTAATTTTTGTGCTCTTTGGATGTTTGCGGACCCGAGTCTTAAAGGTGGGAAGGTCGCAGGAGAAGAGGAACACGGGAGAAGGAAGAGATGCCACAGCTTCACTGTAAGGAAGAGGAGGAGGAGGAGGAGGAGGTAACATAAGGGTCAGTGCTCGTGTAGCTGGTCTCCCCAAAGAAACTATGGGAAGCAGCAAGACACCTGCGTGCTGCGAGTCCAGTCTCAGGGACGCAGACAGACAATATGGACGTAGTCGCAAAGTGCTGTCCAAATTTCTTTCATTTGTATCTTGATGACTTCAAAAAGAATTGATAAGTTTCCTTCAGAAAGTTTGGCACAGAGATTCTGTTTGTAACTCGTAGTGTTGTTATAAGCAGCAAGACTTGTATAGTTATGGATGTTAAGTGGCCGTAGACTTGTAGTGGGCCTTGTTGGAGAAATACCTTTAATACAAGTTTCTCTACGAGGAATTGACTGCATAACAGATGAGAAACTGTTGGGATAATGTTTTAATTTTAATTAGTCACTTGATACACTTAACGTAAGTGATAGATAGGTACAGATATGTTCGTGTAGGAGTTACCTTCCATTTTATAAGTCCACTTAACGTAAGTGGTAGTGACAGACAAATCAAAGCGACCTCGTTAACACCTCGTACCTGCCCTCATATTGTGAGGTACACACACACACACACACACACACACACACACACACACACACACACAGACACACACACACACACACACACACACACACAAGTAATAAGGGCGTCTCTGCACTAAGCCAGAAGGTAAATCTTTCAAGACGGAATACACCCCCCCCCCCCCCTCTCTCTCTCTCTCTCTCTCTCTCTCTCTCTCTCTCTCTCTCTCTCTCTCTCTCTCTCTCTCTCTCTCTCTCTCTCTCTCTCTCTCTCTCTCTCGTCACCACATTGGTCTTGCTGCTTTACTGAATTTCCTTGTTTACTGTTCTCCCCTTGTGCTGACCACTTTCTGTGTTCATTCGTTATCATTTCCCTGTTTCCTGTTGTCGCGTTACGCAGTTCCGCTGTTTGCTGTTGTTGTCCTGTTGTACCGTTCTTCCAATTTTCTTTCCACTTATTACATTGATCGTCTTTCTGATGTTGTTGTGATAACCGCCTGACGTCATGTGGCTGACCCGTGATCATGCTGTCCGGCTTGTGTCCACCTCCTCACACCTACGTCTCTCCACCTCCTCCTGCACACGACGGATCTTCTCACTTTAAGATTACTACTGAGTTTACCTCCTCCTCCTCCTCCTCCTCCTCCTCCTCCTCCTCCTCCTCCTTCTCACATTCTTCTATTTTCTCCTTCATTTTGACTCTCAGGTTTTCCCTCCTGTATGTCAACATCACCACCTTGCCTCCGTCACCACTTGCATAAGTTCCCCTTCATTAGAGAGGCCCCCTGCACTTAGGGAGGTGTCCCTCACTTGGGTAAGTGTCTGTGTTCAGTCAGGTCGTGCGCCGTGTCTGCTGGTCACCAGGTCGTCATGTGTCGTGCCTCAGGACAAGTCCTGGACAGGTCAGCCATGTCATCCCTCGCCTCGGCCGCCGCCCCCAGGGTCGCGAGGACCCGATGCGACTGGCTAATTTGCCTGGAAGTTCATTGAAGAATTTGGTCATATCTTGTGTGTGTGTGTGTGTGTGTGTGTGTGTGTGTGTGTGTGTAATTTTTTTTTATAAGTCTCTTGCTTGATTTCACGTTATATTCTCTTATTGTTCCATATCGACGTCTCTCGATGAACTGTATATATATATATATATATATATATATATATATATATATATATATATATATATATTTTTTTTTTTTATTTTTATTATACTTTGTCGCTGTCTCCCGCGTTTGCGAGGTAGCGCAAGGAAACAGACGAAAGAAATGGCCCAACCCCCCCCCCCATACACATGTATATACATACGTCCACACACGCAAATATACATACCTACACAGCTTTCCATGGTTTACCCCAGACGCTTCACATGCCCTGATTCAATCCACTGACAGCACGTCAACCCCGGTATACCACATCGCTCCAATTCACTCTATTCCTTGCCCTCCTTTCACCCTCCTGCATGTTCAGGCCCCGATCACACAAAATCTTTTTCACTCCATCTTTCCACCTCCAATTTGGTCTCCCTCTTCTCCTCGTTCCCTCCACCTCCGACACATATATCCTCTTGGTCAATCTTTCCTCACTCATTCTCTCCATGTGACCAAACCATTTCAAAACACCCTCTTCTGCTCTCTCAACCACGCTCTTTTTATTTCCACACATCTCTCTTACCCTTACGTTACTCACTCGATCAAACCACCTCACACCATACATTGTCCTCAAACATCTCATTTCCAGCACATCCATCCTCCTGCGCACAACTCTATCCATAAGCCCACGCCTCGCAACTATACAACATTGTTGGAACCACTATTCCTTCAAACATACCCATTTTTGCTTTCCGAGATAATGTTCTCGACTTCCACACATTCTTCAAGGCCCCCAGAATTTTCGCCCCCTCCCCCACCCTATGATCCACTTCCGCTTCCATGGTTCCATCCGCTGCCAGATCCACTCCCAGATATCTAAAACACTTCACTTCCTCCAGTTTTTCTCCATTCAAACTCACCTCCCAATTGACTTGACCCTCAACCCTACTGTACCTAATAACCTTGCTCTTATTCACATTTACTCTTAACTTTCTTCTTCCACACACTTTACCAAACTCAGTCACCAGCTTCTGCAGTTTCTCACATGAATCAGCCACCAGCGCTGTATCATCAGCGAACAACAACTGACTCACTTCCCAAGCTCTCTCATCCCCAACAGACTTCATACTTGCTCCTCTTTCCAAAACTCTTGCATTTACCTCCCTAACAACCCCATCCATAAACAAATCCTGTGAAGAATGTATGTGAGCAACACTTAGAAAAGCAAATGGATTTGCATGCATATATATATATATATATATATATATATATATATATATATATATATATATATATATATATATATATATATATATATATATGGATAGATACCGAGAGAGAAAGATATAGAGATCAGTAGGTACAGAGGAAGTGGGAAGTGTGTGGTTACATTATGGGTCAGTAACTTGTCTGGAATATATAAGAAACATCAGAGGTGTCAGGTCAGGTGCTGGGGGCCAGGACCAGAATAGTGGCGTGTCCTCTCTCACCCTCCTACTGGCTCACTCAGGGAGAAAATCAGATCTTTATAATCACTTTATTTCTCACTCTCTCCCTCACTGACCTCTCTCACCCTATTCTCTCTCTCTCTCTCTCTCTCTCTCTCTCTCTCTCTCTCTCTCTCTCTCTCTCTCTCTCTCTCTCTCTCTCTCTCTCTCTCTCTCTCTCTCGTGTCTTGGCGTACCGCACAATACACTGGAGTGTGCTGGCTCTGGTTGTCAGATCATATAGCACGTTATTAAGGTGAGTTGGCTGCCCAAGGGTCAGGTGGCTGCCCCAAGGGTCAGGTGGCTGCCCCTGAGGGTCATTTGATTGTCCCTGGGAGTCAGAAAGCTACCCCAGTGGTCAGGTGGCTGCCCTCGTGGATCAGATGGCTACCCCGTGTGACAGATGGCTGTCCCCGGGGGTGTGGTGGCTGTCCCCGCGGTAGACAGGATGGTGGTGGCGGGGGGCGGCCGCTGTATCTGCCATATTATCTAACGTTTCCAGGCCAGGATGCACCTGGTCCCCGCCCCCCACCCGCACTCTAGCCCCCCCTGGTGGGGGGGGGTTGTCATGACACTGTCATCGTCTTATGACAGGTAGAGGTGTGTGTCATGCATCTGGAGGTACGCACATGAGTCAGCAGTAACTTGTGGCTCTCAGTCAACACGTCAGACTCTTGCTGAGGCCCGTCAAGCCGCTGGCTGTCACTAACAGCCTGTCATGCCACCGTCATGCGCAGATCACCAGCTCGGTGACAACGTCGCCAAGTAGGTGTACTTGGAGGAGGGAGGAGGAGAGGGGGGGGTGTTGTCCAAGACAGCACGAGCGGTGTGGCGACGTGGTCATCCGGTGTTGGCGATGCCTCGCTAACTGTCTAACGTCTGGGGTTTACCTGACCCCCTTATCGTGGTTTACTTTGCCTGGTGTGATCACCATTGTCACCATATACAGTGTGTATGGCTGACCGTATGTTGGTTTACCTCGGGTATGAATTATGTATACCTGTGTCTGAGTTGACCCCTTTTTATATTTTTTGTATATTGGTTTACTTTAAGCCTGTTTACTAAAGTTTACTTAGTTCTTAGTTGATGATTTGAGTTTTTTTTTGTGTTGGTTCACATCGTGTGTGTTGATCTGAGTTTACTTCAGTCAAGGATGGCGCTGGTTGGTTTGTACTCTACCATTAGCTGAATTGGTTTATATCTTCTATAGCTTAACTAGGTTTAGATGGGTTTTGGTTTAGCTCATGGTTTCCGTTTTGTTAACAAGTTTACCTCGATGAAGGTTTGACGAGGTTTACTTTAGCTAAGCCTATGTATGGTTGGTTTACCTTCGTGTCTGTTATTTCAAGTTGGGTTCTGAATATTTTTTTTGGGGGGGGGGTTTGTGTCAGATCTTTCCCTTCAGCTGTTCTAGTGTTTGTAATTATGTTCTTTAACACTTTTACTTGTTTATTTTGATACTGATATGCTTTTGATTTATTTTTCTTATTCTAGTTTTAAACATATTCTATATGCGTGTCAATTTTGGTCGTGTGTTGAGGTGCAGTGTGTGCGTGTGTGTGTGTGTGTGTGTGTGTGTGTGTGTGTGTGTGTTACTTTGTTTGTATGATGAGGTAGGGATCCTAGAGTGTGATCCTAAGTCTGGTACATGTGCACCGAGATGTAGGGAGAGAGAGAGAGAGAGAGAGAGAGAGAGAGAGAGAGAGAGAGAGAGAGAGAGAGAGAGAGAGGGAGAGAGAGAGAGAGAGAGGTCAAAGGTTGTAGTTCCACAGTCGTGTGTTCCACGGTGGCGGTCGTGTCGGTGTGGTGTCAGCGAGGGTTGGCTGTGGTGATGTGTTGGGCCAGGCTTGCTGGCTGCTCCTCCACCTGAAGATTTACCACAAGTTAGGCAGGAATGTTGGTATGTGACCTCCTGGATCGTGGCTCCTCCAGCACCACGGCACAGGCCTGAGGTTTGCTCTCCCG
Organism: Panulirus ornatus; assembly: GCF_036320965.1. Classification (NCBI taxonomy): domain Eukaryota; kingdom Metazoa; phylum Arthropoda; class Malacostraca; order Decapoda; family Palinuridae; genus Panulirus; species Panulirus ornatus. The sequence continues at coordinate 23,388,989 of NC_092246.1, read as the reverse complement.
TCCTATGACTTGTCCCTTAAGGGCCAGGTCAAAGGCTAGGCCTTGATACCCAAGGGATGGTAACCTGGGTGGGGATCAGGGATGGTGTTGGAGAGGTCTGGTGAGGGTGTACAGTGTGGGACGCACGGTTGGTGATAGCACTGCCTTGTTCAGTATGTCTGTCTTGATGAACGTGAGTGAGTGAGTGAGTGTGTGGATGAGCAGTGCTGTGTGGTTCCGGCAGCTGAGGCACTGGATATAATCCTACCTTCGTCATGAGGCGCTCACGTGCAGGACTCACGCTGTGTCACGGCTTTGTACTTGTGTCACTCAGTCTCTCCTTACCAGGAGAGTAGCTCCTGAAGGAGGACGTACCATGCAGTATATAGGTACAGTGTTTGGGGCAAGTTTTGAACACGACGGTACCACCTGTGGGTATGATGGTCTGGCCTTTGACCTGACCTTTATAGATCATGGATCAGGTCAGAGAGAGAGAGAGAGAGAGAGAGAGAGAGAGAGAGAGAGAGAGAGAGAGAGAGAGAGAGAGAGAGAGAGAGAGAGAGTTCACCGTCAGTCTCCCTCACCGTTGTCTACACTCACTGTACTGATATAGATTCGGTGCCAACCTGGCACTACGCAACCAATGTTTACATCCAAAGTGTCTCATTTTACTCATGACTTTATGTCTTGTTTTATCATTCATGTTTGTCTACCGCCATGCGTAAGGGTCGCACCGTCATGCGTAAGGGTCGCACCGTCATGCGTAAGGGTCGCACCGTCGTGCGTAAGGGTCGTACCGTCATGCGCAAGGGTCGTACCGTCGTTCTGGATGTGTTGATAAGGTTCTCTGCCGATAATATCCGCTCCCTCATTACCCCTGGTGCACCTTGTGCCGGGCTAACGAGCGTTGTTCGTCTTGTGTTATCTCCCGTGTGGCAGCCTCCCTGGCTTCTCCCCCCGCCCCATAGCCACATCCTCCCCCTCCACTACCATGGCCTCTCCCCTTGCACGAAAAATTATTTCACTCGGAATAGGTCCAGTGGTGTTTGTCCGCACCGCTACCCCCCCCCCCCCCATCTCTCTCTCTCTCTCTCTCTCTCTCTCTCTCTCTCTCTCTCTCTCTCTCTCTCTCTCTCTCTCTCTCTCTCTCTCTGGCTCTACCTGCCCTTCAGGCCTGGTGTTTACTATATTGACCCTAGTGGACCATGTGGTGCAATTTCTGTTTCTGGGTGAGTTGGGCTCACCCTTAGTAGGCCCCAGCTGCCGTAAGGTACATTTGCTAACCTGCGCTGACCCTTATCAAGCCCTTAGGACCCAAAGGTTGCTGTGTAGGGTTGGGTCTGGTTGCTGTATGGTACCTGTGTCCCACGTTGCTCTCAATGTAGAAATTGTTTCCTTGTATGACGGTGAGGTGTCCGGCGTGCCTTGTTACCTGTACTTGTACTTGTGTCTCACAAGCGTGGCCGTTCGTTCGCGTTGCCTGCCTTACCTCAGCCCTAGTATCCGGGGCGGTCCGTAGCAGGCCCTGGGTGTGCCAGGGTGTAACCCCCTGCGCGTGGTGTCCCGGGCCGGGGCGGGTCAGTGTGGCAGTGTGCGTGGTGAGGGTCGTGGGGACGCGTCGTCCTCCTGCCCACACACACACCTCTCTCTCCCTCTCGCTGCAGCCTCAGCTGCGCCTGCCGCTCCTCCGCATCCCCACCAGGGAGGTTACGACGGCACCTTCAGGAAACGGAGCCGAGGTAGAGAGGGATTTCCGGAACATACAGTGAGAGAAGTGATGGTAAATATGTGCGGGGAGGTGACGGGTGTTGTGAGGGGAGTATATGACAGGACAAGTCTTGGGTGTGCGTGAGTGTTTGGCCGGGGGCGCTACACACGCGATATCAATACTGTGGAAACCTGCCCCCTACACCTGTGTGTACCGCTGCTGGAGAAAAGGCGAACATGGACAGTCATGGAAGGAGAATATACATACGTGGGCCTCTAAGGATGAGGCAGTGGTGAGGAAAGTGAAGGAAATTAAGTGAGGACTTGGAAAACCGAGGCCGCCACGTAGACGAACCACGGGACTGGAGGCGTCGCATCTCAGGTTGCAGCAGGTGGCACCGCAGGGCGTCTCCGGTGTGTGCAGCCGAGGACCTCCTGCCAACCAGTAAAGTCCCAAACTGCGCATTAAGATCCCCGGCAGGAAGTGCAGTACATTGCTCCTGACGGGTGACGGATGTGTCCAGGCAGGTGCCCCCCGCTGGGCCTGCAGGTGGGGTTCAGGACGACACACGGGCTGGGGTGGGAGGGTAGTGGCTGTGACAGGATAGATGTAGGGCACGGGCGGCAGGAAAGGTAAATATTGAGAAATAAACCATTGGATATAAATGGTGATATTGAGGAGAGAATGTGTTGTAACGGTACGTCAGGTCAGGACAACACGGCGGTGCTCACACACGGCAGAGAAAATGATAGATGGTTGACAGGTAGAAATAGAAATGATGAGAGAGACGAGAGACAGAAACGGAAGGGAGAGAGAGAGAGAGAGAGAGAGAGAGAGAGAGAGAGAGAGAGAGAGAGAGAGAGAGAGAGAGAGAGAGAGAGAGAGAGAGAGAGCGTTGGGAAAGGATCAGGAGAGAGTGAGGGAGAGAGATATGCAGTCCGGACACAGGCAGTGTATTGCTTCCTCCTGCAGGCACTTGCATGACACTGCCGGAGGAGGGGCATTATTACCACCTCCTCCACACCATTATCATCATCATCATCATCATCATCATCATCACTATCATCATCATTATCATCACCATCATCATTATCATCACACCAGGTCATCACCATCATCATCACACAAGGTGGTCATCATCATTACACTGTAGTTACCACTTTCATCATCACTATCGTCATGATCCCTCATGATGGTCATCACTATCCTCACCATTACGAAGTCGTGAGGGTCGGGAGGGGTTGTGTAGTGAGCAGGCTGCGTGCGTCGTCCAGTATGGCCAGGGTAACAGCACTACCCACACCCCGACTTTATCCACTTTCTAGCGCCACATTTTCTCATAGGACATGAAAGGTTCCTATTGATTTCTAGGCTCCAGGGTCAAAGGTCAGGGTCACTGCTGCAATTGTGGATTATTTTGTTTCCCCACAATAATTCCAGGTGTACTGGGTGAATTACATGATAACACATGTTACATGAATGACCTCGGGATGATGGAAAGTCCCAAGTTAAAGTTGAAACGTCATGGCCAGTCATACATACGGTGGCTTTCAAGGTCAAGGTGACCAAATGGTAAATAATTTCATTATTTTACCGTTTTATTTACGTTAGATATACAGAGACACGAATCCCACGACCTCTTATATTACCGGGAATCGCGTTTCCCTCATGCAGTAGGTAGCGCCACCGTGGTGGCTGTCCATCAGTGACAGCTCTGGTTTTATCTGCCACCGTCAGTAATGCTGTGCTACCACCACCCCTGCCACCGTCTGACACCACCATCGTTAGCGTCAGGTGGGCAGTAGTTAGGGGGTGTGGGGGCTGGCTGTACAAGCTGTTAACACGGGTTGACATGAGCAATGACCCATAGACTGTCATGGCTGCGTAATTGTATTTGTCCACTTAGTTGGTAACCCACTGTGTTGGTGAGAGAGAGAGAGAGAGAGAGAGAGAGAGAGAGAGAGAGAGAGAGAGAGAGAGAGAGAGATGGTGCCGGGTGAGAGTTATAGAAACCCGATTTTCCACTTCATTGGATCTGTTACGTATGGACGAGGAGCAGTGGTGTACCGTGTGTGTACCATGTACCGTGTATGTACCATGTACCGTGTGTGTACCATGTACCGTGCCGCGTGTATGGTCTGATGATTTTTGTTGAATAATAGTTTTGTAAGAAATAGATTTGAAATAGATATGTAATGACAGTCACATTTGTTTTTGATAGACAGAGAGAGAGACAGGCAGATAATGTTACTTGTGACTGGATGTTGAAAGATGACTGTGGCAAATGTGGTCACTGTGGCTGTGTTGGGGTGCCTGCCTCTCCTTGCCTTGGCTCGTGAGCACGGCTCTCCTTCCTCCCACCCTCTCACCCCCTTCCTCCTCGCACACACACACACACACACACACACACACACACACACACACACACACACACACACACACACACACTTCTGAACATATAACACCAAATCGTCTGTGCGAGACGAACATCTCATGTTTTGGTGGTGGAAGTGGATCCTGCGAGAGAGAGAGAGAGAGAGAGAGAGAGAGAGAGGTGATGAGCGAGCCGTGTGTGCACACCTCAGGAAGCTTCGATGTGAATCCAATAGAGTGACTTTGTCTCATGGTTGGTTGTTGACAGCTGCACTTGACCAGTACAGCTGGCAAGACCGCGGTAGTTAACGGTACCACCAGCGGTTAACGAGACCACAGTGACCAGAGGAACACAACTTCGGTTAACGAGACCATTACTCATCGTGACAATATTAAGGTGAACGATGAGCCTCTGTTACCACATGTGACTAGTGTTAAGGACGCTAGCCGAGCGCCTGGACTGGTATAATGAGTATCAGAACAGACTAGCGGAACACGACAGTTTAACGAGTGGACGCGGAAGAGCCAGAACTTCCCCACCCCAGGCGAGAGCAACGAGGGTAAACGCCATACCGCGCAATGTTGTCGTTTGTCTTCGTATGAAAGTTTTTTCTGTCGTTTATTGACCTGTGTACGGGTGATCAAACTGGTGTTGGGTCGTTTGTTTGTGCGACCATATTATTGTTTGCTGGTTTGTGTTCGTATCTTGTTTGCGTTTGTTGATTATCGTTAGTCCTTTGTACCATCATATGTTGCCCTAAAGTTCCGTATGTCGCCAGCGCTCGCAGTGAACGCGTAGGTCGCTAAAAGAATTATGTCATGTTAAACCTTAGGTGGTCGTCTCAAACAGACCCCATCCTGTCGTGTGTTGGAGGGTCTGGGGCCGTGTCACAGGGGTCGTCAACCAGTGTAGGAGGTGCACGACCGGCTGGGTCGTCCAGGTACGCGTTACATCATAAATAATTCTATATATTTGCTTTCCATTTTCAAGCACTGTGTCATATATTATTCATAACGATTTGTGTTTGACCTAATACAATAATGTCGAGCGTAATGCATCAGGTTAAAAGGTTGGGTCACCAGAGTGTGTTAGCCTCGGCCAACACACAGCAAAACCGTCGTACATCACTGGAGCCAGTGATCGTAAACATGATACACCGTCGTACATCAGGGGAGCCAGTGATCGTAAACCTGATGATACACCGTCGTACATCACTGGAGCCAGTGATCGTAAACATGATGATACACCGTCGTACATCAGGGGAGCCAGTGATCGTAAACATGATGATACACCGTCGTACATCACTGGAGCCAGTGATCGTAAACATGATACACCGTCGTACATCAGGGGAGCCAGTGATCGTAAACATGATGATACACCGTCGTACATCACTGGAGCCAGTGATCGTAAACATGATACACCGTCGTACATCAGGGGAGCCAGTGATCGTAAACATGATGATACACCGTCGTACATCACTGGAGCCAGTGATCGTAAACATGATACACCGTCGTACATCAGGGGAGCCAGTGATCGTAAACATGATGATACACAGACGTAAAGGTTAAGAGACAGGGGGCTTACCCCGCCCGCTGGGCGCTCTGAATACAAGTGTTGTATGATGTATGATAGACGGGTCGTCACCATGACTCTTAAATGACGTCGGTACGACCTTTGTGTACGACGGAATGATCCATGGGTGTGACGTCCTGCGCTTTGACTTGGTCGTGAAGGGATCAAGTTAAACGTCACGCTATCGTGCTCAAGGGTCGTACTGTCGTGCTCAAGGGTCGTACCGTCATGTTCAAGGGTCGTACCGTCGTGCTCAAGGGTCGCACCGTCGTGTGCAAGGGTCGTACCATCGTATTCAAGGGTCGCAGTCTTGGTGCGTAAGGGTCGTCCCGTCGCACATAAAGTCTTTAAACGTCGAGTTGCGATGTTGTATTTTATTTCTGGGATGGGCAGCGGTTTACTGAGGTTGTGTGTGTGTGTGTGTGTGTGGGGGGGGGGGGGGGGGGGGGGGGGGGGTGGGGGGGCAAGGATGGGGGGGGGGCAAGGATGGGGTGGGGGGGGAGTCGATATGCAGATGGTGTTGGTCATGGGAGGAGAACGAGGGTGTGTGACGGTGACAGTCACACAGTCAGGTCAGCAGTCAGTCAGTGGGTCAGTTGTGACAGTCAGCGAGTGACTCAGTGTGTCAGTCATCCACACAGGAGCGGGAGTCGACCCACCTGGCTGGCTGCCTCCTGATAACCTTATCTGTAGTGCTCACCCACCAAGTAAGAGCTTCTCCTGTCCTCGGCGTCATGTCTCGTTCTCTGATGTCTCGTGTCCTCGCAGCTCGTCGTATCACGTGTTCTAACGTCTCGTGGTTCTCAATTTTTGAAATCTTGTGATGCATTTCGTTTTTTATTATTGTTTTCAAAGAGTTGCAGTCATCATGTTCTCTAATACTTTGTTCTCTAATATCTCGGTCTCGTATGTTGCGTTCACAAACGCTTTGTTTTCTATTCTCCCTTACCATAATATCTCGTTATGTTTCATTTTGTAATTCATCGTTCACTAAAGCCTTTTCCACATATTCTTCGTTCTCTGGCGTTTCCTTCCCTCGTCCTTGGCCACGCCCACCCGTGCCGCCCTCTGGTGTCATTATTTTTGTAACGTGTCCGAGGCTGTAATATGCTGGAATGGAAGCCATGTTGGCTGGACAGCTAAAATGTACGTTTATCAAAGAATGAAAATATAAAATTGATAATGGGACTTAATTTGAGCTACTTGGTTGTTTGAAGACCCAGCCGTCTATTAAAGGTGAAGAGGTTGTAGAACGGGGCAAGGACGGGAACTAAACAGCTCCGCTGTATGAAAAAAAAAAAATTGTCATAACGGTCAATGCTCGTATGGTTGGTCAACTAGGGGAAGAAACAGCCAGCCAGTCGCGTGCCGCGGGTCCAGCATTTCGCAGGGTCTGCGACGCATGCGGGAACCTGTTAACAGTTGTGACGGAAATGATAGTTGTAGAGCAGAGGGAGGGAGGCACCATGGTGGCGGGCGGGAGGTGATAGCGGGGCAGCTGATGAAGCTGAAGACTTTTAATTCCATCATAAGTAATAGATGGATGGAGGAGGAGCCGCCCGAGACGTGGTGGTGGTAATACATGATCTATACCACAGTGAACAGTACGCCTGTACACATGACACACCTGCTCACGTGGGACATTATCACGGCACCAGTATAGCGCCCCAGTAGCCGGCGGGAAACAGAGTTTGTGATGTTGATCTTGTGGGATGTGCAGGATAGACTATGGCTGTCGTGCTCTCAGATGTGAGCAGTGTGGTGTCTCCTTACTATGTGTTTGTGTCAGTGTGACACATGACACGCCATGACTTGTTGCGGCGCGTGACACTTGACACGCCATCAGGTGCTCCTGAGCATTTATGGTTCAGATGGCACGGAGGATGACATATTGGAGGTAGTCATGACGGAGATGTTATACGCCACCTCAGTCAGGCGGGGCCGGGGCGGGGCTGGGCGACAGCCATACACTCGGCCAGCCAGAGCGTCACCAGGTCGACCTTGTATAACAGACCCCAGACTCCGTCCGTCCGTCCGTCCTGGCTGCTTCTCTAGACGCCTCTCTGTCTGGTCTCCCCCTCCCCCAACCTCCCCCGTCCCCCGGCAGTTCACACAGCCACACTGTCTGTTGCTCGGGATGATATGTGTTGTGTGTGTGTTTGTCTGTGTTCGGTGCCGACTTATCTGTTGTCTCTTGTCATGTTTATGGGTTCTTGTGTGTCTTTGTAGGCATGCCTGTCTGTTGTCTGTTGGTTCCCGTTTGTCTGCTCGTATATGTGACGCAGTCCATGTTTTTTTTTTGTCTGTTAGCTTTCATGTTTTCTTGTTATGTGTGTGTGTGTGTGTGTGTGTGTGTGTGTGTGTGTGTAAACATTTAACCTCCCTGGCAGGTCAACAAGAGACCCTTCATTAACTTCGTTAAAGTCCTCAAAAACCGCTTTAAACAGGACGTTACGAGCCTTGGCCAGGAAGACTTGATCAGTGAGTGACCTGACCCTAGAGGGTTTGGGCCAGGCTTTCCTAGTCAGGGGTTGTGCTTACGGGTCGTGCTCGAGGGTCGCACCGTCGTGCTCACGGGTCGTGCCGTCGTTTTGAGGTTCGTACCGTCGTGCTCGAGGGTCGTACCGTCATCCCAGAAGGCAGGGACAGACCACATCCCCCGTGTCTCATGATCACAGAGCAGCAGTCATGTGTGATCACCTGGCTGGGGAGGGACCCGCTGGGCGGGGATCAGTAGGATGTCAAAGCTTCAGTAATTTGCCGACGTTTTCAAATGAGTCGTGTGTAGGATGGCCGGCACGTGTGGGGGGAGGGCTTGTGGAACATAAGGAGAGCCTTCATATGTCAGTGTTGTCTTGCCTGATTCCAGCGAGATCTTTAGGAAAGAAAGTTTGGTGGAGCAGGAGTGTGACGTGTGTTTCCTCGATCTGTCGTATATTGTGTCACGTTCTCACACAACAGTTGTGTCACGTTCTCACACAACAGTTGTGTCACGTTCTCACACAACAGTTGTGTCACGTTCTCACACAACAGTTGTGTTACGTTCTCACACAACAGTTGTGTCACGTTCTCACACAACAGTTGTGTCACGTTCTCACACAACAGTTGTGTCACGTTCTCGCACAACAGTTGTGTCACGTTCTCACACAACAGTTGTGTCACGTTCTCACACAACAGTTGTATCACGTTCTCACACAACAGTTGTATCACGTTCTCACACAACAGTTGTATCACACTCAGTTGGGTGAAACTGAGCGATTTTCCTGGTGTGGATATATTATGTCCTAGGTGCTTATTGTGCCGTCAAGAGTAGGTGGGATTTTCTTCAATCATTGAGGTACATTGTGTATTACGGTATTGTGTGGGTAGCGTTACCTGCTCATTACCCTCCACCCCTCCCTCCCTCCCGCCTCCTCCTCCTCCTCCTCCTCCTCCTCCTCCTCCTCCTCCTCCTCCTCCTCCTCCTCCTCAACATACAGGAACTCCTGCAGACTCCCAGCTTCCGTAACTCAGGCTCCACGGGTCACCCAGCGGGGTCCTTTGTAAACTCTGGTTTACAAACTTTGTGGTTTACGGGTACCCAGTGGGGGCCACTGTCAACGTTGGTTTACGAAATGTGGTTTACAGTTGTCCACCAGGGACAGATACAAGCCTTGGTTTACGTACCTTATTTGCACGAGCCGGACAGGAGCGCTAGAAGGTTTGGTTTACATACTTTGTGGTCGTCAGTTGACCCCCTGTACTGTGACGCAGGTGTCCACAACACTCACATGTAGTTTGAAAAAGTACAATGTGTCAGGTAATGATTTGCTCCGCTTCCTTCACTATTGAGTAATGACGCGTACTTTGATGGTGACGCTGAAACTGGTAATAATGTGATGGTGACAAGATAGTGACGGCTGTTGTGATGGTGACAAGATAGTGACGGCTGTTGTGATGGTGACAAGATAGTGACGGCTGTTGTGATGGTGACAAGATAGTGACGGCTGTTGTGATGGTGACAAGATAGTGACGGCTGTTGTGATGGTGACAAGATAGTGACGGCTGTTGTGATGGTGACAAGATAGTGACGGCTGTTGTGATGGTGACAAGATAGTGACGGCTGTTGTGATGGTGACAAGATAGTGACGGCTGTTGTGATGGTGACAAGATAGTGACGGCTGTTGTGATGGTGACAAGATAGTGACGGCTGTTGTGATGGTGACAGCGTTACAATAACATGTTGTCATGTATCGTGATGGCATCAGTTGAGGCACCGCCAGCTGCTGGCCTGTCGTCTCGGGCCACTGACACAGATTCCATTATCTATGGTAATTGATGGTATGGTGTTGGGTAGGTGGGAGGCTGATGATGTTAAGGAGATCCGATACTGTATTGATCACCTCGACTGGCTAGGGAGGGAGTCCTATCATCCTTGTTCTTTTGTTCGGCTCCTCTCCTCCCGCCTACCTTACCCTACCGTGGTTCCTGCCCCAACACCCTGGTCTGGGGCCCTACCTTACCTTACCTTACCTTACCTTACGGTGGTTCCGGTCTGGTGCGACCCCTTGAGCACAATGGCGTGACCCTTGAATACCATGTTACAACCCTGAAGGCGTCGGTACGACCCTTGAGCACGATTTAAAGCATCTTGCCAAGGACGATACGACCCGATGGTATCATGGCCTCGCCTTCGACCTGACCCTTATGGATTGTGCTCAAGGGTCGTACCGCGGTGTTGCAAGGTCGTACCGTCATGTTGCAAGGTCGTATCGTCGTGTTGCAAGGTCGTGTCGCTGTGTTGCAAGGTCGTACTGTCGTGTTGCAAGGTCGTACCGTCGTGTTCAAGAGGTAGTACCGTCGTGTTGCAAGGTCGTACCGTCGTGTTCAAGAGGTAGTACCATCGTGTTGCAAGGTCGTACCGTCGTGTTGCAAGGTCATACCGTCGTGTTCAAGATGTAGTACCGTCGTGTTGCAAGGTCGTACCGTCGTGTTCAAGATGTTGTACCGTCGTGTTGCAAGGTCGTACCGTCGTGTTCAAGAGGTAGTACCATCGTGTTGCAAGGTCGTACCGTCGTGTTGCAAGGTCATACCGTCGTGTTCAAGATGTTGTACCGTCGTGTTGCAAGGTCGTACCGTCGTGTTCAAGAGGTTGCAAGACTCAGGTTAGCTAATATTTGCAGCAGCACGGCCTGTGACGTCACACAGGCCTATAATGGGCCCGATAAAGGGGGAACATAACGCTGCTATCAACGTTATTCCAACCTTTATAGTCGACGTGCTCCAGTCTTGCATAGGTTTTTCGCTCTCACGGTTTAAGTTTGCGTATGGGAAGATTTTTTGTGTGTGTGTGTGTGTGTGTGTGTGTGTGTGTGTGTGATTACCTATTTATTTGTATTGTACTGGGAGGGAGGGAGTTGTACATAACCATTCTCCATCCTAACACATCATCATGTGGATGGCGCCAGGATGAACAGTGTCCTCGTTCAGTTGATTCCATTCCACCGTTGATCTCGTACTGTCACATTATCGTACATCTTACAGATCAACTTTACTGCCAGGCATTATGGCGTCTAGCTCTGCTGTGTCTGTGCGTCTCTCGAGGAACTGATTACCAGTTAGAGAATCACAATGATTTGAGAAATTTGAAGGATATCGTCAAGACGCCCCTTACTCTTCTCTCCTCTGTGATGGACAAATGTATGGCTTGCACCCTCTCAGTCTGTCTGTGTGTATCTGCGAGCCTCTGTATGTGATTATGTGTAAGAGCGCGCGCGCGCGTCAGCGTTCGTGTGTGTGCATGTATATCCCTCCTTAAGTTAAGGGTTGCACGATCCAGTCTGGTGTCTACCTTGTGGACCCTCGTGGGGGGGGGGGGGATCACTAAACACTGATATAGACGTAATGTGAGCCTGGTGGGGGAGGGGGGGGGGGTAGCGAGGTTAGCCGTGTGGACAGAATTATCTCATTCATTCAAGATTATTAGATTATTATTACTCTGGTGTCAAGATGGTACGTCAACATGTAAGGCGTGACGAGGTATAACCACAGGGTGCATTGTTACTACCTGGAGTAGGACCACGGCTTCATGATGACCCACGTGGTGATGACCAGTAGCTGGTGCATGATGACCTACGTGTGATGACCAGTAGCTGGTGCATGATGACCTACGTGTGATGACCAGTAGCTGGTGCATGGCTTTGACATGACTACCTTCACCTGTGCTGAGCCGACCTCTCCAAGTGGCCACCAAGAGCAGTCCAAAAGAGCGGCTAGACTCGGGTTAACCTGGGATCGAACCGCTGTCTCTGAAGCTTTTATCTCCTATTGACAGCCGGAGGCGACGTTAGCGTGCGACGTCGGGCGGGCGGGGGTAAGCAAGCGTGGCGAAGCTCTCACGGGCAGAGCGACGTATCTGGCGGGAGATTGTGGCCAGGCGTGGGCTGGGCTGGGGGACCACCTCCCATACCGCGCCTCACGGGTTTGTCATGAGCGTCACATTAGCAGGATGAGGTGGTTCCTGTGATTACTTCCTCCGATGGAAGGTCAAAGGTTAGGTTATCACACCCAAGGGTCGTATCGCGGGGCCCAGGGGCCGCACCGTCCTGCTCAAGAGTTGTACTTGTGCTCAGGGGTCGTACCGTCCTGCTCAAGGGTTGTACTTGTGCTCAGGGGTCGTACCGTCCTGCTCAAGGGTTGTACTTGTGCTCAGGGGTCGTACCGTCGTGTTCGTGGTGTTGATGGTATGTTTCTTGCTGTGTTAAGGACGGGAACGCCATTAGTAACGTGTTATTATCTTCCTGAATTATTGATGTTGGAGTTGCACGTTATATTGTGGAGTTGTTAAAGCTCAGCTCAAAACTGCTTTTGTTTTCAGTGTTACTGACATGGTGTGGGTCAGCAACACTACGTGTGTGTATGTGTAGTTGGTAGTATGTTAGCCGCTGGGTTGTAGAAACACAACACGATACTAATTGAGAACCTGGTTCTTTGTTCGTTCCGTAAACATGTGTCACGAAGCAGCTTCGAGACGGCTGGGTTTATGATGTACTTGAGTAACGACGACGAAGATGATGACGGTCACGTTATACTACAGCTAGCGACGTACGAGGATGACAGCCGTGGTAATATGTTAAGTAACAGGTTATGAAAGTCTTCAGTATCATCATTGTGAGGATGGCGATGCATGATCCTTCTACTGTGCCCCTGCGCTAAACATAGCCATGCATAAACCTGGCCGTGTGTGGTATTAGCCATGATGATAGAGGACAGTTTTAGTCCCACCACAACGCTCAGCTGGGCCTGACGTAATTCATGGACCTTAACGCAACAGGCAACACAGTGTTGCCTCCCTCACGCCACACACGAACACTTGATCCACCAAGTATTATGCTCGGCACCACGAAGCATGATGTCCCCCCTGGCATTACCATGTTGGGTGTGACTCACGTAAGGTGTACCTTCGTTACTGACCTCCAAACTGAAGTAGATTATTCTCTCATATGAAGCGTGAGGCTAGAGCGTGTGTTGCCTGGTGAGGGAAGTGTACCAGTGTGCTGGGGGCATGGTCGTCCCCACGACAACCAAGACCTCTTCAGAGGAGAGAGATTGGAGGGTCGTTCCCTGCTTCCCCACTAGGGGTTTAGTTTTTCTGCTGCCATGAGAAGTGCATCTCTTGGTGAGGTAACCACACGCTTCACTCCCACACTACCTTCCCTCGTCCTCCCACTGTACCGAGGAGTTGGAGGAGCTTATAATCTGAATGCGACCTCGGCTGCCGTGTGTGTCATTCTGACCTCGATGCCCCTCGCTCTTCGCCCAGCTGCCGCAGTGCGTGATACGGCCGGTGTACGACAGCAGAGGTTGTGTACCCGTCATACCTCAGCAGGCAGGGGACGTCCGGGGTACATGTAGGCCAGTTTTGCCTGGCTCTGCGTCGCACCTCCAAGTTTTGATCAGGTAGAATTCCTCCCTGACGTCCTCCCTGACGTGGTACAGCCTCAGCTCGTGTTGTAGGTTATTGCAGTAATATTTGCTCCTCTGTGTACGGTTACACTGTAGATTTTCACGTTGTTCACTTAAAGCTTTTGTAAATGTTTGTACAAAGGAGTGATCCGGGAGGCGATGTATGGGATGTGAATGACTGGCACGCCATAATGGTGGAGACACGTCAGGTTTGCTCACAGACCAGGCCTTAGGCTCTAGAGTGGCACTTGACCGGGTTTTGTGCAAGACGGAGCCTAGAGTGGCACTTGATATTTAGATCAAGACCAGCCTGCCAGACCGGAACTTGGCCTGTTGACCCCGGTTAGCCCTGTAAGACTTGGCCCCCAGCATGAGACTTCATCCCTAGATCAACATCTTTAGCCTTCAGGAGAGAACTTAGCCTCAAGGGCGGAATCCAGACTGCCAGACGGACGGCATGTGGAGCGGCCAGCGGACGGACCCAAGACCCTCCCGCCTCGGGGATGTCAAGGTGTCCGGGGATTGTCGGTGCTCTCATCAAACCAGCCAGGCAGGAGCCACGAGCATAGTCGCTTCTGTCATGTGTTACCCACCGTTGTTACGGCTAAAAGAGAGAGACACTGTGAGGTGAAACTCGCGTGTCTCCCCAGAGGTATGGAAGGGACAAAGCAGTGTTCCCGAGGACGTCATCCTTGACAGCCACACACACACACACACACACACAGAGTCGAGGGAGGTGGTTGGAGTAACGTGTCTCTGTAGTGAACCTTCAGGTAGAGACCAGGACCCCCACCAGTGATGATAACTCACACGGCGGGTCTTACACTAGATGTCGGCATTCATAATGGTGCTGATCACCTGCTCATAATGAAAGTATGGTCCCCTAGAGAGGAGCAACGGAAGTTTAGATAGGTTACTGTTACTACCAATACAAGGAGCAACGGGAGTTTAAACAGGTTGAATTACTACCAGCAGAAGGATTAACAACAATATAAACAGTTATTATCAATATAAGTTCATGTTTAGAGAAATCTGCCATTGTGTACTGGTAGAGAGACATCAGATTTGTTTGGATAAGTTAAGTTCTCACGTGAGATGTTTATATGTGGTTCATGCTGGTGTATGTGGGGGAGGGTAAATGGTACAATCCGGAAATATTGTACCCCAATGGCAGATACGGATGATGTAACTTTCCAGTATAGATGTAAACACCAGAGGGACGAGTGTGTGAAGCCTTATTGGTCGCAGCTCCCGTCTCCTGCCGTCTCACTGGACGATGGTCACCTCTGATGCACCGTTGGTGGCAGTCATGTGAGGGTCTAGTTCGAGTGTGTCAGGCAACACCTGTTGAGGGGGAGGTGTCCTCAGGTAAGCTGAGGACGCCGGTCTGGCTGAGGACGCGGGGAAGGCGGGATCAGGTTTTTGTCGTGACCTGGGCGAGGCAGGGCTGACTCACGTCCGTTGGGCTCTCACTATCCCCATCCCTCCACTATCCTGCACCATCCTAGGTCCTTCACTATCCTACAACTTCTTAGGTCCTCCTCCAGTTTCCTGCACCATCCCATGTTGTCCTACACTGTTCCATAAGAACTTAGGCTGTCCTACATTATCCCAAACCTTTCCCAGTGTATCCCATGCTATCCCACACCATCCCAGGCCCTCCTACGCTATGCAAAATTATTTCCGGTTCTGCACCATCCCATGCCATCCCAGGCAGTCCTCCACCATCCCAGACAGTCCCTCACTGCCTCATACCACCCCGGGCCGTCCTCCACCGTCCCACACCATTTCTGCCTCTCACTTGGCTCTTCAGTTGCCCCAGATATACACACCTCTCACACCTAGAGCCTCTCACCTTCCTCCTCTCCTTTAGGTGAGAGTTCTGGCCACTGATATATATTGTATTACGTGTTGGGAATGTAGGGAGGCGGGGAGGGTGACGAGGGGGACAGAGGGTAGAGGAGGGGAGAGTGGGACTGATGTGTAAAGGTGTTGTGGAGGATTTGGTGGACTTGAGTAGCATTAAGATGGACGTGGGTGGTTCACGAAGTTGTTTTGCGTAATTGTGGTGAGGATAGGATCGTTGGTGGCGGGGTTGGGGTCCTTAGGGGAGTGGGAGGGGTCCTTAGTGAAGGGGCGGGGTCTCTAGTGAGGGGCGGGGTACTTTGTGGTGGGGGCGGAGTTTATTGTGGGTTGGTGTATCATTAGTGGTGTAGGCGGGGTCCTTAGTAGTGGAAGGGGGTGGGGTCTTTAGTGGTGGGGCCTGGGTACGACCCTTGGATGTCATGGCCTGACATGGTCTTGCCATAGTACCCAAGGATCGTACTGTTGTGCTCATGGGTCGTACCTGAGGGTCGTACATACCGTCGTGTGTTGATAGTTCAGTTTCATATAGTTATATGGTCTTATGGTGTAGGTTTTGATTTTGTTTGTATTGTGTGTCGTACTTTGTTTGTGTTGCCGGCCGTGATGTGGTTGTGTTCTTGATTAGTTACTGATTGTTTCGTTGTTTGTATTTTAGAGCGAAACACGCTTCTGGCCCATCTTTGTGGTACCCTTCTGAGGTCACACACACACACACACACACACACACACACACACACACACACGTGTATATTCAATCTTACTTAAAAAAGAGTCGAGTTGGAATCAGCGACGAGTGGTCAGGTCTTGAAGTCTGACGTGAAAATTTGAGTCACTTGTTCCCTGCCACAGCGACGTTGCTTCACAGTCACCCTTGTGATGGTATTTTTTGTCTAGTTTCTGCTCCGGGAAGCTGGCCGCCTGTGTGGCCCCGCCATTAGGTAAAGCAGGCAATGCTCAGGAGGCGGGTGTGCATCACATAATTACTGTGTGACTGTTGGCAGGTCAAGGGCGGCCGGTGTGTGATGTCTGTTTCTTTCACTACGCCGCAAAGCTTTTGACCTCTTTACCTCCTCATGGCTTACCCAAGAGTTAGCATGGGAACCCCTTTTGAAAACCAGGTTTTGCGAAATCTCTCGAGCTCGTAGGATGGTTTTTCTCTTTCCCTTCCACGTGTCAATATAGGCCTGGCCTGCGTGAGATCGTACGTCCGTGGTTGCAACCTTTAATACACAGGGGAGACACGTGCACATTACTGCTGTGTGTCCCCCCATCTCTCTCTCCCTTCCTCTAAACCTTGCCTTCAGGTCAACTCCCCAGCCTCCCTCCACCCCAGCGGTAATACAAGAGTACAAGTGTCCTGAGTCCGTCATGTTCATACGAGTCGTTCAGGTTGTGGTTGTGTGCCTGAGGTGAAGAGGTTGTGAGTTGTAGTGGACACTGATCATCCAGTACGTGGTAATATAGACAGAGATAAGTGTGGACCCCGATCTTGTGAACTGGAACCATGGTAGACTTCGTTGATGTGGACACGTTGGTGGCTGATGGTTAAGTTGAGGTTTTCAGGAAGTGATCAATAGTGAGGTACGGTGAGGAGGCCGGGGAAGCCCAGGTGTATACACCAGCTTGGCTGGAGTGTGTTCTCATGAATGGATGTCTGGCGCAGTGGTGGAGCCGCTGTCAATGGACAGGTAGCGGAACTGTCAATGGCCGGGTCAGGACACTGTCAGTGGACAGGGAAGCTGTCAGTAGCGGGATAGGGGAGAGGTAGTGGACAGTAGCTGTGGGTGTTTATCAACACATGTTTATGAAGCAGATATTTCTTGCCAAATCGATCAGCTGATTTCTTAGCGACGCTTCCTTCATTGTTTCTAAGAATGTTTGTATACATCTGTCTGTCAGTCTGGTACCTCACAGCTCGCCCTGTTAGGGTCAAGCCTCACAGCCCCGACCTGTGAGGGTCGAGCTTCACAAACCTGGTATGTGATAGTATAGCCTCACAGCCCCAGCCTGTGAGGGTTGAGCTCCACAGTATAGCACGTTGCTGCCTCACCTGGCAGGGAGAAACACCTGCACTTTGTCTTAATAACACTCATAAGTTGATGTAGACACGAGAGCCTCTTGCTTCCGTCTGTGTTGCTACTGAGGCAAGGCATGTGCCGGGATCTCTCTCTCTCTCTCTCTCTCTCTCTCTCTCTCTCTCTCTCTCTCTCTCTCTCTCTCTCTCTCTCTCTCTCTCTCTCTCATGTTCGTTCCCCGGGGTTCAGACACAGTCAGCTGCCCAGATTGGTGGTGGCGGTGGAGGAGGCCAGCCTGGCAGTAGGTGCCCGTGCCACATTAACCACGTCCTCCCGGGGGACACACACCAGGATCAGGCCGCTCCCCTGACGCCTGTCTCTCTGTTTCCTTCTCACAAGTTGCTTTGTGCTGGTGGTTTTAATTATAGGTGTTGGTGGCGCGTGGCTGTTACAGTCCCGAGGACCTCGCTGATACAGAAGCCTGGCTGGGTGGGTGGGTAATGATGATCGTAATCTGTCTGCCTTCTGTACGGATTGATCTTCCATGTATTGATCGTCTGCATAACAATGTTGAAGGTTTTAAGACAAAGTGGGCTAACTTCACTTTCATTATCGCCTGCATAACAATGTTGAAGGTTTTAGACAAAGTGGGCTAACTTCATTTTCATTTTGTTGATATTAATTTGGTTACGTTGCTGTTGTGATGTTCTTGATATGTTATCCTTCGTTGATTGTGTCAGAACTTTGTTCTTCGTGTTATTCGTTGTTATCACGGTTCTCTGGGTGATGTTTCTCGTTGTCTTGACTCATCCTGATGAAGAACAGAAGATGCAACACACATCTTGCGTAAGCATGATGCTTTTGTATCAGCCGGCAGTGAAACGCCTTAATGGGTATAGGAAGTGGATTTTGAAGGCAGGGATGAGAATAACATGATTTTCGTTTCTGGAAGAAATGGAAGACAATTGGTGACATTAACATCAACTGAGGAGGAATGGAAGGTTGTACGGCACTGAGGGATGATGAGTTTGTATGAGCGAGGGAAGGAGCGAGTGACGGCACTGAGGGATGATGAGTTTGTATGGGCGAGGGAAGGAGCGAGTGACGGCACTGAGGGATGATGAGTTTGTATGGGCGAGGGAAGGAGCGAGTGATGACTGTGATGTGTGGGAGACAGCCAGAGATGAGGGAGGGCGGGTGCGCCTCCAGCATCGTGGAGGATTAGGTCAGTCTCTTGAGGGTATGACTGCAGAAGCACATGACTTGCCGATGAGTTATGAAGTTAGAGGAAGATGAGTGGCTTGCACAAGGGATGAAGAGGAACGTGAATGGAAGCCGTTAAGACGGTAGAGGATGCAAGAAGACTGGATGTTGACGGTGTGTGCAGAAGTGTGGATGGCCTTACTTCCTCTTGACCCCTAAGTGTTGTTAGAGACCAGTCACTCAGGAGACAGACGCTGTGGGAGAGACTGTTGTGTACACCAGTTTGCTCGTGTGTGGTGGAGGGAGGGGAGGTCTCCAGCTGTAGGCTGTGTAAAGTAATTAGAGGAGAACAGAGGGCTTTTAGCAAGCTTTTAGGGCCGGGTTAGCCGTCCTGGAGAGGCCCGGTGTGCAGGGGAATCTCTGCCTCCCTCAACCCTCCTGTCTCTCTGGCCATATCTGTCCTCGTGTCGTACCATACTCTCTCTCTCTCTCTCTCTCTCTCTCTCTCTCTCTCTCTCTCTCTCTCTCTCTCTCTCTCTCTCTCTCTCTCTCTCTCTCTCTCTCTCTCTCTCTCTCTTCTGACGTACTACTAGTGCCAGCGTCTGGAAAACACGGATGTTGTGGTGGGGTGGTGAGGTGGGTGGAGGAAACACTGGCTGGCATTTTGATTAGAACTTGTGTTGCGTGGCACAGTAGCTGACGCTCGGGCGTTGCAGTGCAGACTTAATGGAAATGTGATGGTGGGGTAGATACGGAGGGACGCACTGGCCACACTGAAGTGATGCGAGTTCCTCTCTCTAGATCGTAGAACTTCCTGTTGTACTGGACTAGACATGGGTGATAGACTGTGCCACCTGAGGGTAGTAGCGCCACCACGCGTGTATGTGAATCACTGTGTACCATCTTAAGACTCGGGAGTTAACAGTGTTACCATCACTCCTCAGACCGACCAAGACTCTTAGTCATCAGTACCATTACCAGTTCATCAGACCACCGATGCCTCCATAGGCCCTGCTGGCCACCGACGCTATCATAAGCCTCTGAATTCACAGCGCCACCACCATGAAGCTTCGCTACGACTTCGACTCGTCTCAAAAGACGTACCGGACCTTCCCGCAGAAGGTGGCCCACTCGACGGGTCTGGCGGACCGCTGGAGCATCCTCAGGTGGTGCTGCCCCTTCTGTCTTGACAAGCCTCGCTCGCGTTCTCGCAAGTCTAGCGGCGTTCCGGTCATCCGAATCACGAGGCCTCGAAGTCCCGACTCCGATCAGGACAGCGAGGACGAGTCGGAGAGGCGGAGGAACAGCGTCGGGAGTGGTGGAAGTGGCGGAAGGACCAGAGGTATGGAGCCCGTGGTGACGTGCCCGACAGGAAGCAACTGGGCGAGTGACAGTGGAGACGTATTGAGCCAGGACAGCAGCATCGGCTCAGGGGAGCTGGACGTGATTGACGAGGAATACTACGACCGCAGAGGCGACGACACCGACTCGATCTTGAGCGAAGATTCGGTCCGGAGCAAGGGCAAGAGCTCCGTCAAGAGTAAGTCGTCAGTATCGGGATCTGTCAAGAGTAAGGAGTCGGGAAAGGGTAAAATGAGTAAGATGTCGAAGAAGAACAGCAAAGAGTCCTTCAGGAATAGTCGTGACTCCGTAAAAGACAAGGAAGGAGATAAAGACAGGACGCGCTCCCCCGTGAAGAAAATCCTCAAACACCTCAAGCGTAGTACGTCCTCGGGGTCCTCGTCCTCGGCCTCTGGTCGAGGGGGAAACAAACGCTCCTCCAGCAAGTCCAAGTCCTCCGTCGTGGATGACGACGGACCAGTAAGCCAGGAGACCAAGACATTCTCTTCGTCGTCGTCCTCGTCGTTCTCGTCCGCCGCAGCGCAGGACGACAGGAAGCGCAAATCTATGACCCTGGACGGCCTAGGACGAACTAGCAGACGGGGATTCGAGTCCCAGGGGTCAGCCACGAGCGAGGTCATAGGTCACGATGTTATGGTGAAGGGCAACAAATCTGCCACAATAGATGGTCGACGAGTCTCCGGCATGAAGGAAACATCTGTCACGTCCTCTGCAGCCGGCGAGGAAGACGTGAAGGAGAGGACGTACACGTCGTCTAGCAAGTGGCAGGTGAAGACAGACGAGGCCGGTCAGGGTAACCACCTGCAGCAGACACAAGGAGCAAATGATGTTGACGATAATCCGGAGGAGGAGGACAACACGAGCAGTTCTAAGTGTGATGACGGAGACACCAGCAGAGAGGGGAATTCTACGCCGCAGACCTCGCCAGAGAAGGTCATGCAGGAAGAAATAATCTATAGGTCGGTAGAGGAAGTCACCTTCAAATCGCCAAAAACGATCGGGAGAGGAGAAAAGTCAGTGAGAAACAAAGAAATGGAAGATATGTCGCAGGATGGAGTCAAGGAGGGCCGGGTGGGAGGTGAGGTGGGGAACGGGTCGTGTCCAGCGGAAACACCACCACAAAAGGACAAGGTTTACGACTCGGCCAGCTGCAAGCAGCACCACCAGGCGGCGCCACCCGGAGGTAAGACCACTCCACCAGTCCCCTACCTCCACGTCACACATGTTGACGTCACTCCTGACGTCGTATATGATTGCTTACCTTACGCTTGTGATATTTGTGTGTCCAGTTGTGTGCTCAGTATTCCTCATGACTGTTACTTTCAAGGAATTTAGCGCACGTTGTCATGTCTCATGTGTTTTACGTTATATATATATATATATATATATATATATATATATATATATATATATATATATATATATATATATATATATATATAACTCAAGGGTTTGAGTTGGAGATGCGTTATGAGCAGTGAGATTATGTACTGATAACCGTATCATCAGAGTTGTAAGTACAACATGAGATGGACTGTAAGTAGGGTCACAGAGGTACCATACTGGACAGTAAGTTACGATTACCACTTTCTGTGGTGTTTTATTGTAGTTAGACTTTGATGATTGTACGAAATTGTGAATTATTTTGATCATTGTACACATTATATGTATGATTGTCACCCTCCACCTACCAGGTGAGGCACAGCACCTTATTGTTTGGCTTTGCACGAGCAAGTACTAACAGTAGTTAGCGCTTACTCTGTGTGTGTGTGTGTGTGTGTGTGTGTGTGTGTGTGTGTGTGTGTTTGTGTGTGTGTGTGTGTGTGTGTGTGTGTGTGTGTGTGTGATGACCATTATGTACTCACTCGTGTTGTACCAGGAAGGGTTCGTGGGGCCACACCGCTTGACCATTCTGTAACCAACAACTTTTTAAATTTCTGTATAATGTGTGTGTGTGTGTGTGTGTGTGTGTGTGTGTGTGTGTGTGTGTGTGTGTGTGTGTGTGTGTGTGTGTGTGTGATCACTGGTTACTGCGAGTTGTACACTTGTGTTGCCCCGGGTCTTAACCTTCTGTATATTTAATGTCTTCACTGCTTTGTGTTTACACACACACACACACACACACACACACACACACACACACACACACACACACACACTCACACATTTTTTGACAAGCATCAACGGCAGGATGAACAGCTAGGATTTCCTGTAGGCCGACTACCTCGCCAAGGATTCGAACTGCGAGAATTATGATGGTTAGCGAGTCTAACCCCCACACACGTGTTTACATGTGATGATACTCAAAAGTTCTGATTGATCGGTCATGAAAGAAAACGCGATGTGTAATAACACGTAATGTTACAGGTGATCATTTTGACCTGACGAAGACCATCAGTTATGTGGATGTATCATACAGGCTGAGGGAAGTACAGGTAAATAGATAACCTGCAGAGATATCGTCACAGCCACTTAACTGGGTCGCTGAACCAGGGAGGATAGCCATGCCGACCTGTGTGTCCCTGACCCCGGCAGCGCTGGTACAGACGCGTCCCAAGATCCCAACTGCTGTGGACAGTGAACACTGGGACCTGCGACCTTACTGTGGGATAACCAAATGGGAAACATATGTATCAGAGTAATGGATGATAGAGTTGACCTTGATCTGTTCCCAGATATAAACCCTGGGATATGATGATAAGAACAGTCGCAGGTGAGGAGGAGGAGTGGATACGTCAGGCTACATCCTCAGTGAGTCAGTCAGCCAGATATGACGGTTGTTAGAGAGAGAGAGAGAGAGAGAGAGAGAGAGAGAGAGAGAGAGAGAGAGAGAGAGAGAGAGAGGCAAAAGAAAGAGCGAGGGGTGACCTTATCTGTACCACATTAGGTCGTAACATTACTGTGTAGTTAGAGACAGTAGTCGTTACCTCGCTGTGCTGGGCCATCCCCTTCCCTCTCATGTATCACTTGTCAAGTGTCCAGCACCTCAGGGTCTCACGTGCCTAGTTAAAGTCGTGAGAACATGATGACATCCCACAGTTGACAGACACCAGCAGTATGGTCCTCATGGTCAAAATGCTCCACAGTGTGATGCAGAAGTCACCCCTCTTGATGAGTGGCACAGATTGTTTATATCATGAGACAGTAAGTTAGTGACTATGTAACTGATGGGCTTGTTAACTGGTGTGTGAGGTGCGGCTGTTGTATAGTTGGCACGAGAGGCGAGAGCTGCTCACCAGGTGAGACCCACCATGATGAGAGGCCACACAGATGTACGTGTGGGCCTCGGGCCGTGCGCTCTCTCTCTTTCTCTCGAGGATGACTGACCCCTCGAGCAGGACGGTACGACCCTCGAGCAGGACGGTACGACCCTCGAGCAGGACGGTACGACCCTCGAGCAAGGACGGTACGACCCTCGAGCAGGACGGTACGACCCATGGGTGCGATGGTGTGACCTTTGACCTCACCTGTAAGGGTGTAGGTGGTCTGGTATGGGGAGGTGTGGGTAGTGTGGACCAACCATGGGTGGGGGGTGGGGGGGGTTGGTCCGTGTCCAGCCACGTGTTGCGTCTTGGTATTTCCGGTATTCCTCCCCCCTCCCCCCCTTCCCCCCGGCTTATGTTACCCCTCTCCCGTTCTACCATTGGTTACCCCCCACCCCCCACCCCCCCACACCCCCCACCCCCCACCCACCGATGGTTACCCTTATCCCATTACCCCCCTCCCATCTGTGGTTACCCCCTACCCCCACTAGTGGTTACCATTATACCAGTGGTGTGGTCACCTCCCCCCCAGCGTGCTGCCTCTCTCCCCTGGTCGTGTGTCCTCACAGTGCTCTTCTCCCCAGCTTTTCATTATCCCACGTCCCCTCCCACTTCACCAACTCCCACCCACTCCACAAGTCCCTCCGCCAGTCTCCAGCTCTCCTGCCAGCGGTGGTAGTGGTGGCTGGTGGCAGGAAAGCCGGACGCTGGCACCAGCAGGAGTTCCGCAGGAAAATGGAACTTCAGGGGTTTTCTGTGTGGTCGCCTCGTGTAACTCTCGTCCACCCGGGGGTTCGTATCCCTCCGTCTGATCTCAGGGAAGAAGTCCTTCTTCATTGTCTTTGATAGAAGTATTTACGACCCTCATTCTGAAGATTGAAGATATATATATATATATATATATATATATATATATATATATATATATATATATATATATATATATATATTATTCCAGTACGGCTTCGGCCCCACACGGACCCTTGCCAATTGGTGAGGGTCACACTGTGAGGGGCCCAAACTATTGGAATAACAATAACCAAATCCCAAGAATTGTGGTTTTATCGTCATACATATTCTCGACACTGCCTTGTTCTGCATGTGTGTGTGTGTGTGTGTGTGTGTGTGTGTGTGTGTGTGTGTGTCATGATAGCTCTGCAGGTCAACAATAACACTGTACATTTCCCTCAGTAGCTCCGCTATGAATACACTCGCCCCATTTGACTAATGGAATGTTAGATGAGTTGATTATGAAATGAATGATTATAATGACGTAAACAATTAATCATTATTATTATAGATAACGATGTCAACTTGAGGCTAGTATGTTTGACCTATACATAGTATAGATATGTTGTCTGTTTCACGCGACAAAGAACATGGACGTTATGTATGTGATAAAGACAATCATTCGGTGATGAGAGATTGTGTGGCTTACATGGAAGTCATGTTCTCCTGATCCTGTTGTTCATGTGTCAGAGAAAGTCTGGGATATAGATCCCAGTTATTCTGGGATGGGATATATATGTATGTGTGTGTGTGTGTGTGTGTGTGTGTGTGTGTGTGTGTTATGGGTCTATAACTCAAAGGCAAATAATTCTAGAGGTTTGAGATGATGTTAGTGGTGAGGGAGGAGGCAAGGCGCTGAGAGAGAGAGAGAGAGAGAGAGAGAGAGAGAGAGAGAGAGAGAGAGAGAGAGAGAGAGAGAGAGAGAGAGATTTACCGAGGTAATTATAGAACTGGAGAGAAAGTATTGGAATGTGGGAGACGAGATGAGAGCTCTTGTGTGTAGGAGGTAGGAGGTTGTGAGGAGCCGCCTTGCTTGTAACGGTGGGAGAGAGGGAGTCCCTGCCTGACCACACACACACACACACACACTGTAGGTGTGAGGGTTAGTGCCAGTCACAGTATAAGACCAGCCGTCACTTGTGTGTTACTAAACTCTCTAACCAAAGTTTCCTTCTCTTCTTCTTCTTCTTCTTCTTCTTCTTCTTCTTCTTCTTCTTCTTCTTCTTCTTCTTCTCTTCTTCTTCTTCTTCTTCTTCTTCTTCTTCTTCTTCTTCTTCTTCTTCTTCTTCTTGTCTTTTGTTTCCAGTTGGCGTCGTTTGTTTCGTCTACATTTCATTTCATGCTTTTGTTTCACTTGTTTATCTTCCCGTACTTTCATCTTGTCCTTGTGTTGCGTGACCCACCATCTCTGTTACTGCCCTCATTCTCGTTGTCTGTTGTCTTCTGTGTATTTCTTGGCGGGGTCGTTTTCTTCGTCAACAAGTGAAGAGTCTGTTTTTTCTTCATGTCTTCTTCCTTCCTTACTTGAAGAAGTCAGATATTTACACCCATAATGAAGATTGTAATTGATGGCTTGTTATCTCATCTTTGGACCTGTCAATTGCCAGAGTCATTAAGACCGTCAACGTCCAGTTATAACTACCAGTTGAAGAATCTTGAACACCTTCTTCAGGTGCTCATCATAATTCCAAGGCCATGCACGCTCTATGCTATGTACATGGCCTTTGTTATTAATGGCCACAACGCCGTAAATCAAGTGTAATTTTCAGTCTTTTCGTAATAATGGTGATGAGTGGAGACATGAGGTTGGCATTGTGTGTGTAGTTTGGTGGGGATCTGGAGGGATGGGGTTGGGGGTAGAAGGTTGTCTAGAATTCTGGTGTTGATTAGGATTGAGCGGATGTCGTAGTGGGTTGTGGTGAAGGCAGCGAGCAGTGGCAAGCGTCAGGTGGTGGTGGTGGTAATTACCAGTATCGTAAATGGTTAACCTCCCTGACCCACCGGAAGTCTGGATGATGCGGGGGTCATTAACGAGCGAGGGAAGGCATTCACTGTGAGGATAACTAACGAGGTGCTAACGATAGATTCCAAGTTATAAAACGAGGAACTGGCAGCTGGAAGTGCCCCACCGGGAATACCGTGCTCAGGTGGGTGATGACTCTCTCTCTCTCTCTCTCTCTCTCTCTCTCTCTCTCTCTCTCTCTCTCTCTCTCTCTCTCTCTCTCTCTCTCTCGGAGGAAGATGGCCTACCGAGGATGCGGCAAGGAACGGGTGTCATCTGCAGGGTTGTGAAGTACTGTACAAGTAGAGGTATTATTGGGCTTGCCAGGAGCTGCAGACGAAGCTGACGTCGTCGCTAGAATTGCTACTACCAAGGATGTACGAAGCGAGCTACGGGGAGGCTGCCTGGGGACTACTGGGAAAGGAAATAAGTGTCAGTATTAATGGGTCTCCAGAAGTGAATCCCCGGACATTTAAGGGATATTGTAATGAGGGATGAGGGAGACGCTAAGGGTGAATGAGGGAGAATGTTAAAGGACTGGAGACGGGGCGACGTGGACATTCCTGATACAGGCTGGAGGAGGAAATGAGCCGAACTCGCCAGCCATGGCTTCCAATTGACGACGGCAAGTGACAGGATGTGTGTCGGAGGAATGGGCGTCTCCTGCTGGCGTTAATGACTTGCTGGAGGAGTCGCTGATGAAGGACAAGGAAAAGGATCGATGCCTTCTGTTGATCGTGAGCGACGTCTGTTAATTTCAGGAGGCGAGAGACGTCGCTTGGTGGATGTATGGACGTCTTCTTCTAACCTTGGCGAGCTGGAGACATCTTTTGATGCTTTCATGTTGAGTGTTTGGGGCAAGACACGTGTGTTGGTCATGTGGGGTGGTGGGGGAGGCCAAGGAACGTTGTATTGATCCCAGGGGCGGGAGCACTTGTGAACGTTCGTGGGTAATGAGGGGTCTCTTGGTCGTGGACGTTCGCGGGTGAGGGAACGTCATGTCTCGGTCATGTGAACGTGCGGGGGCAGCTTCTGCGAGGGATGTGAAGATCTTGCATGTTATGACGTGGAGGTGGTGGAACCGGACTCACGTGCTCTGACTGGCACGTGGGATGTACCTCACCTGGTGGGCTGGAGGTACCTCATCTGGTGGGCTGGAGGTACCTCACCTGGTGGACTGAAGGCACTACTGCACAAGGCTGAGGCCAGCACGGGAGGCACGTCAAGCATGGTGTTATTGGTGTACTTGGCAACTCCTTCACTTGAAGTGAGTTGAGGTGGGGGTGGGGGGCAGAGGTTATTGTCAGAGTGGGGGAGGAAGAGCTCTTGACGTGGGGGATGACAGGGAGACCTCTTGACGTGGGGCACACGCTACAGACGTGGGACCAAACTCTTGCCAGTTAGGGCGGTGTGAGCGTCGAGCGGGTGAGAGCCCTTGACGGAACACCGTCACGCTGGGAGAGGCGTCTGACGTCACTCATACTTCACACACCTACCGTGACGTCATAATTTCCAAGGCTGCTGGTAGCTAACCTCTGTGACGTCATAATTTCCAAGGCTGCTGGTAGCTAACCTCTGTGACGTCATAAAAAGACATAGTCCGGAGGCGGGATGAAAAAAGAAAATAAAAACGAACCTGTCTTTGAATTATATGATATTTCACGTGTTATGTTCGTATGAGTATTATCATTTTTCGTTTCTTGTGTTCATAATACAAAACGGACGGTCATTATTAACACGTTCAGTATGGAAGAAGGAAGAGTCCAGGCTGCTAGTGGAAGCATGTCTCTCTGTCTTGTGTTGACATACCTCCCTGCCTGGTGGAGGTACCTCACCAGTGTTCAAGCGAGGGAGACACACGGGTGTATGTGCTGGTGGGAGGTAGATGTTTCTTGGACAGTTACTGTGGTAGTAACTGTGATAGTTACCCTGGTAGTTATTGTGGTAGTAACCCGATAGTTACCATTGTAGTTACTGTGGTAATTGCTGTGGTAGTTACCGTGTGGATAGTTAAGTGTGGTTGTGTGGTGCATCACGGATGTCATCTACGTACACCATCTGGCAAGCACGTGTGCCCTCCTGACCTCTGTCATGTTACGACCGCTTCACCTCCCAGCACCTTAGCCCAGCCCAGGTGTCATGATGGCCAGCATAATGATGATGATGATGATGATGATGATGATAGTGTGAATAGTAATGATAATGATAAACACGATGATGATGATGATGATGATAGAATACTGTTCATGTCAGACCGTCTGAGATGTAACGTGTCCACACAAGACACACCAGGAACCTTACTGGTGATTGTCTTTTGTTCTCGTGTTTGTTTTGCTGTGTAGTGTGTGTGTGTGTGTGTGTGTGTGGTGAGGGTGGGTTACGAAACACTGTTTCAGCCGCCAGTAATGATAACGCCATTTGCTTTTATATTAATCATTTATTGAATTAGTTCTCGATGGATGATGCCTTCATGAGCTGGTTCATAAATGTAAATATTATATTCATCATCAGTAAGGCAGGAAGGAGGGTCGCTGCCTCAGAGAGTCGACCCTCGTCTGGGCGTCGATCGCGGTTATGTTGGAGGGACTTGCCGGGGACGTGGAGCGAGTCACGAACCCTCGACAGAAACATCGACGTGACGCCTAGACCCGAGGTCCACAGACCTGACCTGACCTGACCTGACCTGACCTGACCTGACCTGATTGTTGTACTACGTATTCCTCTCGTGTCGTGTGTGTGGGTCAGGCAGGCTATACCCAAAGCTGACTGGTGGAGCTGGAGGTGTGTTAGTAGGACGTGTCCTGCCTCAGTTCCAGGATGCAGGCAGGAGCCGACCCTGCCCAGCGTGGGTCGTCTAGCGACGATGATGTTGTGGTCCTCAGCATGACGAGCCGAGCCCCGCCAACCAGACCCCAGCAGCTGTGCTCTCCCTCCAGCACCGTAGGAGCAGCACCACGGGCCGTCCCCCACGCGGGACACACATACACGCCCTCCTCCCTCAGGAGGGTGTTCAGGTCTCCTCCCCTCCCCCAGTGCCAAAAAATAAAGTTAAACAACGAGACTTGCTGTACTTGGAGACTCAGGCCCTCGGCCCTGTCCCCACCCCGGCACCGCCCGCCCCCGGCACCGCCCGCCGGCGCCTTCCTCATCCCCATCCCCCCCCACCCTCGCCCAGTGCCAGGTAAGGTCAAAGGTCAACGGAGATCGGAACAGAAGCGAGAGCACTGCTTGACATCCCTCTCACCATGTCACTGGAGGACATGACTTCACTGGTGGCCTCCCCTCATTCCCCATGTCCTACATGGCTCTCCTCCCCCATTTTCCATGTCCTGCAGGCCTCTTCCCCCATTCGTATGATCTGTAATGCTGTTCCATAATACATGTGTAATTGAATCCTTGTACCTTTTCCTATATCTGGTAGATCCCTTTTGCTTTACCCATACCAAGAAATCTCCTTCTCCATGTTCAGTAATCTTTCTTTGACTAGTAATCCTCATCTTATGTATAGCAATCCTCCACCCCACTCTGTAATCCTCTCTCCTTACCTAGTGATCCTCCTCTTCATGTCCTGCAGTCGTCCT
The DNA here is from genome assembly GCF_036320965.1 of Panulirus ornatus. Classification (NCBI taxonomy): domain Eukaryota; kingdom Metazoa; phylum Arthropoda; class Malacostraca; order Decapoda; family Palinuridae; genus Panulirus; species Panulirus ornatus. The sequence continues at coordinate 23,359,331 of NC_092246.1, read as the reverse complement.
GTAATCCTGACCCAGTAATTCCCCGGCCACACAAGCTAGCGTCATGCTCTCCACACTCTGTCATCAGGATGATCCTGGCGGCATTTTGTCTTTGTGATCATCCGCGCACACAGCGCCCCTTTTTACCCGAGTGCTTGGGCCATACTGGCCTGGCTGGGGGTATAGGTATGGCCCCGGGCGTGGGCATGGAGGTATAGGGATGGGCGTGAGTGGCGCCATTTAGGAAGACAGACTAACAGACACAGACCTGGCCTCAGTATAATTTTGATACCAGCGGGTGTATTACATGTTTGTTAGTGAGGCTTATTGCTGTGTGGTACTGCTTGTTGTTACCTTGTTCGACCAGGATGGGGAGAGTGCGTGGGTCTGGTTGTTTGATGGAGAGTGATTTGTGGACGCCAGTGTTGTGTGGTTGTTTGGTGGAGAATGGTTTGTGGACGCCAATGTTGTGTGGTTGTTTGGTGGAGAATGGTTTGTGGACGCCAGTGTTGTGTGGTTGTTTGGTGGAGAATGGTTTGTGGACGCCAATGTTGTGTGGTTGTTTGGTGTAGGGTATATATCTCTGGCCACCAGTATAATGTGTCTTGTTGATATAACATATTTAACCTGGAGTATCACCATGAGCATGAGGGTTGGGGATGTGTGTAATGTATGTACCAGAACCTTGAGACACTAAAGTTTGTAAACAACTTAATGGTGCGCCACACGCTAATAAGCTTTTCATACTTTTGATGGTTTTTTAATTTTCGCATCAAGGAATACACTACAGGGGCTGAAGTGCAACTTTGTTCATCAAAATAACTGAGGTAACGTTTGTAAATAACGTTTCCTTGTATTTAGCTCATTAAGATGTTTAGTTGTATGTTTTTCTATTGTAAATGATGTCATATTGATTATGAAGATTGAGTTACAGAGGTGATAATGGACTGTATATCGCGTTTGTGGTTCCCTGGTGATGGTTGTTGACGAACTGGAGAACAGCCCCGCCGCCTGGCAACACACGTTGATATGAATACCACAAGAAATAACATGACACAAGCAGACACAACTTGACCCCTTGAAGACGGCCATACGACCTATGGGTGTGATGGCATGAAGCTTCAGAGTCAGGTCAAAGGTCACTGCGTCATAACAAGGAGTTCATGTCGTTGTGCTCAAGGGTTATAGCCTTGTGTTCAAGGGTCGTACCGCTATACCCAGAGGGTCGTACCGTTGTGTTCACGGGTCGTACCGCTGTGCTCAGGGGGGTCGTACCGATGTGTTCAGGGGTCGTAGTATCGTGACGAAGGGTCAGGAAGATAAAGCTCCGGTCATGTCAGGTGAACCTAACCTCAGCAACCCCCCCCCCCCCACACCAGACCCCCTATGGATGTGTCAGGGTGGCTCATGCGACGTTTGATAACAAGGTGTGTCGTGCGTGTGGGCCAGACGGTTGTCGTGTTGCTCTCCCAAGCTTCCCTCAGAATGTAGTTATCTGCTGACGCCTGACCTTGTAAGGCGGGCTGGAGGTGCTGGGTTAGAAAATGGAGGAAGAATTCCTCTTAAGTTACAGCAAGAGCTTCCCGCCCATATTGCCAGCAGCCACTGGAATCTGTTGGACGCGGGTCTTGGGAGTTGGAGACGCGGGAATTATTATACACATGGGAAATAATTCAGGGTCGTATGTTGAGGGAGGATTTGAAAACTTATGCCCGACTGGAGTGACATTTTTGCACATGTTTGCCAGTGTTGGTTAGGACACGGAGGAGAGTCCCTGACTGTGCTAGTATCATCCCAGGTGAGGCCAGCAGTGTTATGATCTGGTCGTTCGCGTTGTGGAGGCTCGCTACACCGGCATGCAGGCGACAGCCACAAACAGCCTGCTGGAGGTGGGTGAGTCTCCAGGCCGTGGTGTGGGGCAGTGCATGTTTCCCACATGGTCAACTCCTTGTGGTGGACGGCACGACCCTAGCACATGACGGTACGACCATACAGCACGACCGTACCAACCTCAGGTATGGTACGAGAGGTCAAAGGTCACGCCATCACAGATAACAGTTGTACGTCGTAATCGCTGGTCGCACCGTCGTGTTCAGGTGGTCAGGTCGATATGTTTATCGTTCAGTATTGAGGGCGGCCGTGCAGCACTATCATGACCCGGCAACCAACACTGATGGGTCATGGCGCCCGTCCGCCACCCATGAATGTGACCAGACACAAGGGCGCCGCCCCCCGCCAGCCCGCCGGTCTTGATGGCGCGCTGGCACTAACCCACCCCTGAGGTGGCCGCCAACATTTAGCATTAACATTAACCGTACGTTAATGAAGGATTAGTCTTGAATTAACGTCATTGACGAAGGCCAAATTTAACAGTAGCGCAGCTCATAGTTAACTTACGTTATCTTGAAAATAAGATTAACGAACTTTACAGTGAAGTAAATGAACTTTGATATTATCTTATTGAGAAATTAGAGGTCCAGAAAATCACTGCACTATGACTTAACTTTCCTGGAAATTATAATACATTACCCTGATAATGCATGTAATTATCGGGCTCACTACTACCAACATGGTCTCTGTGGTATGTGAATAACTAATTTATTTTTTCCTGTGATTTAATATTTCTTTCCTCTAACTATTTCCTCTTCACCCATGATGTCATTTGAAGATATGTATGTTTACAGAAATGAAAATTCTAAAACTGTTATTGCACTGGTGTGTCGGGAAAGTTGAAATTGTGTGTTGGATCCATACCTGGTACGTCTCCAGCGGGACACACTTTGTGTATTTGGAGGAAACATCATGACTCTTACTGTTCCGTGATGACATAGTGACCTGTTGCTCTGTGTGTGTGTGTGTGTGTGTGTGTGTGTGACCTCGTATAACCCCGAATAAAGGGTAGGGGGTAGGGGGTAGGGGTTAGGGAGGGGAGCCATGACCACGGGAGGCGGGCGGATGTGATGGGAAAGTCCTGCTTCATATTTTATTATAATGACGACGGCACGACAGACCTTGTTAGGCCGGGTGGGGGGGGGGGGGGGGTGGGGGGGAGTAGACTGTGGAAAGTTGGGATGTGGGGGGAAGGGGGGAGGGGGGGGGTCGTGTAGAAGCTCGTGGCCAGTGAGGCGATGAGGAGGAGGAAGTCCCCTGCCGCCCTCCAGTGTCTGGGGTCGTTCCTCATGCTTCACCTCACTCGCTCACTCATCACCAGTACTCACCTTGGGTCTTGGCCAGTTACTCATCATAGTTCAGTACCACGCCTCAGTTATTCACGTCCTCACCAGGTACTCACTACATCATTCATGTACTCACTAGGTACTCATAACATTATATGGCGAATGAATTACCCGTTCACCGTCCAGTAGGTCTCTCTCTCTCTCTCTCTCTCTCTCTCTCTCTCTCTCTCTCTCTCTCTCTCTCTCTCTCTCTCTCTCTCTCTCTCTCTCTCTCTCTCTCTCTCTCTCTCCCAAGCCTGTACTGTCCACGTCCCCTCCCTGGGTCAGCAGGGGTTGGGTGGGTGGGTGGGTCAGTAGGGGTTGGGTGGGTGGGTGGGTCAGCAGGGGTTGGGTGGGTGGGTGGGTCTGGTCATGAGAGCGTCACGTGCACACCTGCCTACGTCATATGATGGTTTGGCTCGTTATTGCCCGCCCGTCTGTTTACACTGACTCTTCTTTACTTATTTTACGACATAAATGCAATTATAGGATTTTTTTTAACACAATGCATGAGAATTTTTTTTTTACATTTATGTTTAATGCTTAAGAAAATGACTCTTGTTTTTTGAATGATAATTAAAGCACCAGAAATGATAGCAATTTTTCCAAGCATCATCAAAACATACGAAAATGACTCTTTACTTGTATATTGTATCTGTAAGAAAACCATTAATTGTCTTACAGTTTTATTTAATGCTTATGGACATTATAGATATATTTTTACATGTGTATTCAGTCAATAAGGAAGTCATTAATTGTCGTACAATTATATTTGATACATAAGAAAATTGTCTGATTTTTACACTTCATTGCATAAAACATGACGGACATTTTGCACTTATATACAATACGTAAGAAAATTCATTCTTTTTTGTAGTTAATTTAGTTTTTTAGGAGATTATCTACGTTCTACAAGGATGAGAACATTTTTTTGAGTTATTTTGTTGATGTAGAGTAGAACATATAAGTGTTATTAGATCCATCGGCAACTGTATGCACAATGGAAATTAAAATAATTACATTTACATTTCATGCATCAGAAATTTTTTCATTTTGTCATTATTTGATGCCTGAAAAATTATTAGTTTTTTACATTTATGTTGAACACAACGAACTGTGAGACACATTGGCACTAAGATTTTCTGGTATTGACCAACGCTGGTGTGTTCATTGTTCATAACATTTGATGTATGTGTCTGGTGAAGTAGATGTAAATCATGTAAGCAACAGGTACAGTTATGTATAATTATACTAATGATCATCATGTCGTGTTATGATAATTATATGATATTATCACAGTAATGATGGGGCTTGGGAGGGTCATGGCGGCAGTCTCTGTTGAAGGAAATTGACTGCAAACGGGACATGGTAACGGTCGTTCACATATAACAACAGAAGTAAATAGTCCTTCACACCGAGCAACAATGGTAAAGAGAAGGGCACTAAACAGTAGTGTTGGCACTAACAGGAGGGCATTAAACAGACGATTGTTAGAAGGAACAGAAGTAAATAGCACTAAACAGATGAGTGTTGGCACAAAGGTAAACAGATGAGTGTTGGCACAGAGGTAAACAGATGAGTGTTGGCACAGAGGTAAACAGATGAGTGATGACACAGAGGTAAACAGATGAGTGATGGCACAGAGGTAAACAGATGAGTGTTGGCACAGAGGTAAACAGATGAGTGATGGCACAGAGGTAAACAGATGAGTGATGGCACAGAGGTAAACAGATGAGTGATGGCACAGAGGTAAACAGATGAGTGTTGGCACAAAGGTAAACAGATGAGTGATGGCACAGAGGTAAACAGATGAGTGTTGGCACAAAGGTAAACAGATGAGTGATGGCACAGAGGTAAACAGATGAGTGATGACACAGAGGTAAACATATGAGTGATGGCACAGAGGTAAACAGATGAGTGTTGGCACAGAGGTAAACAGATGAGTGATGGCACAGAGGTAAACAGATGAGTGATGGCACAGAGGTAAACAGATGAGTGTTGGCACAAAGGTAAACAGATGAGTGATGGCAGTAACAGAGCCGTGACAGGGGAGGGCAGCAGGGTGCTGGTGGTGGTGGGGGCATGATCGACCAGTCTAATGCTTTCCTGATACAAGCATCACCTGGGCCGGCCAGACCTGATATCCCCCGCCTCATATTGTACGTGCGGGAGGAGGAGGATAGAGAGAAAGCGAGAGGACGAGAGAGAGAGAGAGAGAGAGAGAGAGAGAGAGAGAGAGAGAGAGAGAGAGAGAGAGAGAGAGAGAGAGATACCTTGGTCTGAGGGAAACTAGTTTGGCTGAGGAAGAAAGTAGTTTGATCACAAGGGAAAGTAAGTTTCCTCACAAAAATTAACGCACCTCACCAAAACTAGTCCCACTCCTAGACTGATCTCTTAATGATGCGGAAGATGAAAGCCGGCAAGGCAGCAGGTTTGGATGGTATTGCAGTGGAATTTATTAAAAAAGGGGGTGACTGTATTGTTGACTGGTTGGTAAGGTTATTTAATGTATGTATGACTCATGGTGAGGTGCCTGAGGATTGGTGGAATGCGTGCATAGTGCCATTGTACAAAGGCAAAGGGGATAAGAGTGAGTGCTCAAATTACAGAGGTATAAGTTTGTTGAGTATTCCTGGTAAATTATATGGGAGGGTATTGATTGAGAGGGTGAAGGCATGTACAGAGCATCAGATTGGGGAAGAGCAGTGTGGTTTCAGAAGTGGTAGAGGATGTGTGGTGGATCAGGTGTTTGCTTTGAAGAATGTATGTGAGAAATACTTAGAAAAGCAAATGGATTTGTATGTAGCATTTATGGATCTGGAGAAGGCATATGATAGAGTTGATAGAGATGCTCTGTGGAAGGTATTAAGAATATATGGTGTGGGAGGCAAATTGTTAGAAGCAGTGAAAAGTTTTTATCGAGGATGTAAGGCATGTGTACGTGTAGGAAGAGAGGAAAGTGATTGGTTCTCGGTGAATGTAGGTTTGCGGCAGGGGTGTGTGATGTCTCCATGGTTGTTTAATTTGTTTATGGATGGGGTTGTTAGGGAGGTGAATGCAAGAGTTTTGGAAAGAGGGGCAAGTATGAAGTCTGTTGGGGATGAGAGAGCTTGGGAAGTGAGTCAGTTGTTGTTCGCTGATGATACAGCGCTGGTGGCTGACTCATGTGAGAAACTGCAGAAGCTGGTGACTGAGTTTGGTAAAGTGTGTGAAAGAAGAAAGTTAAGAGTAAATGTGAATAAGAGCAAGGTTATTAGGTACAGTAGGGTTGAGGGTCAAGTCAATTGGGAGGTGAGTTTGAATGGAGAAAAACTGGAGGAAGTGAAGTGTTTTAGATATCTGGGAGTGGATCTGGCAGCGGATGGAACCATGGAAGCGGAAGTGGATCATAGGGTGGGGGAGGGGGCGAAAATTCTGGGAGCCTTGAAGAATGTGTGGAAGTCGAGAACATTATCTCGGAAAGCAAAAATGGGTATGTTTGAAGGAATAGTGGTTCCAACAATGTTGTATGGTTGCGAGGCGTGGGCTGTGGATAGAGTGGTGCGCAGGAGGATGGATGTGCTGAAAATGAGATGTTTGAGGACAATGTGTGGTGTGAGGTGGTTTGATCGAGTAAGTAACGTAAGGGTAAGAGAGATGTGTGGAAATAAAAAGAGCGTGGTTGAGAGAGCAGAAGAGGGTGTTTTGAAATGGTTTGGGCACATGGAGAGAATGAGTGAGGAAAGATTGACCAAGAGGATATATGTGTCGGAGGTGGAGGGAACGAGGGGAAGAGGGAGACCAAATTGGAGGTGGAAAGATGGAGTGAAAAAGATTTTGTGTGATCGGGGCCTGAACATGCAGGAGGGTGAAAGGAGGGCAAGGAATAGAGTGAATTGGAGCGATGTGGTATACCGGGGTTGACGTGCTGTCAGTGGATTGAATCAGGGCATGTGAAGCGTCTGGGGTAAACCATGGAAAGCTGTGTAGGTATGTATATTTGCGTGTGTGGACGTATGTATATACATGTGTATGGGGGTGGGTTGGGCCATTTCTTTCGTCTGTTTCCTTGCGCTACCTCGCAAACGCGGGAGACAGCGACAAAGCAAAATATATATATATATATATATATATATATATATATATATATATATATATATATATATTATCTCACAGAGACGGTAGTTTTGCTGCAAAATTGATTTTGATATAGAGTTAAAGTAGTTTTGTCCAGATACAAAATAGCTCACACAAAACAAAGTAAGTGTCCTGGAGACGAGGTAACGTTCATGTATGGTACAGTGGTATAGTGGTACAGTGGGTACAGTGGTACTGTGGGTACAGTAGCACAGTGGGTACAGTGGTACTGTGGGTACAGTGGTACTGTGGGTACAGTGGTACAGTGGGTACAGTGGGTACAGTGTTACTGTGGGTACAGTAGTACAGTGGGTACAGTACATAGGGAGAGGAGGTTGACAGGTGGGCCCAGAGGGTGGTGGTACCGTCACAAGTAATATCATTGGTATAACACAATACCAGGTAACATACAGTGGTATAATACAGTACAAGGTAATATACAGTACTCAGGGGTCGTGTATGTACAATATATTATCCTTAGTAATCGTACAGATGTGCTCAGTGTATCTATATTTACATTGTTTATCTTTTTCTGCCCATCTTATAGCACACATTTATGTCTGCGTCATCGCTTCTAATTATGATCTTCTACCCTTTGCATATATATATACTCTCTCTCTCTCTCTCTCTCTCTCTCTCTCTCTCTCTCTCTCTCTCTCTCTCTCTCTCTCTCTCTCTCTCTCTCTCTCTCTCTCTCTCTCTCTCTCTCTCTCTCTCGAGGCAGCGTTGTGTATGTATTGAAGTGGTGAGGCTTAACAGAGAGACGAGCTGGTAAATGTGGGGATATAGAAGAATATTGGAGACATGTCACCCCTACCTCTTACCTCTCATGGGCCGGGGGGGGGGAGGTAGAAGTGGTGGAGGGGGGGAGGGGGAGGGGTAACTTCCCTACTCTTAGGAAAATCAATTGTGTCCAGAACGTATGGCCAGCCCGGGCCATGCCTCCACACTGGGCCGGCTCACCCCCTTGGGGAGTGTTCCCCCCTGGCTTACGGTACCCCCTCCCCAGCTGTGGTACCCCCCCCCCTATCCTGCCGTGGTACCCCCCACCTGTTCTCTGCGTCTTCCTCTTATCTGTGTTATCTGGTTGTTCTGCCTTCCTGTCCTACCTTGTCTTCCTTCTTACTTCTTGTGTTTTCCCCACCTACTCCCCTCCCATATTGTCCTCTGATTTTGATTACCTCTCTCTCTCTCTCTCTCTCTCTCTCTCTCTCTCTCTCTCTCTCTCTCTCTCTCTCTCTCTCTCTCTCTCTCTCTCTCTCTCTCTCTCTCTCTCTCTCTCTCCCTCTCTCTCTCTCTCTCCTCCAGTATGGGCCGTGGCCACATACCTCCCCCCACCCCAACTGGCCACACCTGGCCACCACCATGGCCACCAGCACTCGGCCTGGTGTGACGTCACGCCCGGGTGGAGGGGGTTGTGACCTGACAAGGGGAGGTGCCGGGGGGATGGGGTGGGGGGGGGCACGGGAGGAATCCCTGGAAATTTAAGCGACACCGAATCCGTTTTCGTATATTTTTGCCTCTGCGTGTGTGTGTGTGTGTGTGTGTGTGTGTGTGTGTGTGTGTGTGTGTGTGTGTGTGTGTGTCAGGTGTGAGGCTGATGCCTCGCTAAGCCATCGTCATATATATCCACAGAGACTAAGCCTGAGACGTGTGCGCTTAAGCCCCCTCCCAGCCTCGCTAATTGTCTTCGCTTAATTACGTTTACCCCAGAGATGCATGTAACATTTCCCACTATATCTGTGCGCTTATATACGCGCTCACTTCTTGAAAATTGCGCTTAGATATGCACAGAGCCATTCACGTTAAGTACCACACGCCTACATCGCGCCATATGCGCTTAAAAACCTTTGATATATTTAAAATCGCGGTGATGCACGCTTACATGTCCACTAGATCCTTCAGCGCTGAAACAGCCCTTTTCCACCGGTTAAGCGAGTAAGTGGATCTTAAGCGCAGTTTAATTCTCCCCCCTCCCCCCCTCGCTAGCCTGGCGCTGTGGGTCCCTCGGGGTTTCCCTCGGCCTTCCTTCCGTCGGGGCAAGATAATGAAAACCACTTAGGGAAATGGAGTGCGAGTCCTTCCTATTTTTCCCCGGGAGTTTGATCGTAATGTCCTGGTTGTTGTTATGTACGTACTTACCTTCTCCTGGTGTCTCACACACTGGTCATAAACAGCCTCAGTCATCCAGTAATTGGTTATTGTCAGTCGTAACTGGCACTTAATAAGGCGGTAAATTTCTTAAGGAAATTAAACTGCCCAAAAATTAGTAGTAGGAACTTAACTGAAATATAGATAAAGGTTTAATTAGCAAGAATAATTAGGTGGGTCTTAAGATAGTTGGGAAGATGACTTAACACAGCAAATAGTAATTTATGAACCCCCACAATTATGAACACACACAATTAGCGCAATAAAAGTCTTGTGTTGTAATTAATGGCGGAAGGTTACCATTTAGTAGTGATTTACATACTTTATTAAGATGTAAATATTAGTGTGGTGAAATGTTTTGATATTTGTGGGTTTTGCAGGTCCCCAGCTGTGTGTGGCCCAAGGTGGTGGTAACCTCTTTGGCTGTGGTGGCCTGAACTTTGACCTGACCTCTGATTAAGGGTCAGGTCACGCCATCATATCCAAAGGTCTTACCGTCGTGCTCGAGGGTCGTACCGTTGTGTACAAGGTTTCAGAATATAACTTGGAGCCTCTGTATAAACAAAGACAAGTTGATCTATGTATTGTAGTTAAATCCGTATCCCATTTACTCGGCCAGGGTACACACACACACACACACACACACACACACACACACACGGAGGGAAGAGTGGAGGGTGACCTGACTACAGCCTTTCAAGGTTGACTAGGTAGAGAGTGAGCAGTTGTGCGAGGTGTGTGGGTGGGAGGACCATGAATGGTAACGTAGCCAGGCACTTGTTACAGAAGGTAGGTATATGAGAGCGTGTACATACACAGGGCAATGATGAGGTGAGAGTAGGTAGGCAGGTGTGCTGCTTCTGGTGGAGCAGCGCCGCCAACATCAACAACACAGGAATTAAGCCGATAATTTGATAATCCATGATTTACTGAGGTTAACCCGTTACTACCTGCCTGCCCTCTCTCTCTCTCTCTCTCTCTCTCTCTCTCTCTCTCTCTCTCTCTCTCTCTCTCTCTCTCTCTCTCTCTCTCTCTCTCTGTGCGTAGTTTTCTGTGGCTGTGGCTGTCAAGTTTCACTCACTTGCCGCGGTTAGTTAGTTCTTTTCTCGCTGCCTGGCGGGCCCCGCGTGGGCTGCTGGCTCCAGGCTCACGCAGGCAGTCTTGCCACACGACACGTACCTCACACCAGCCGGGCCTGTGGTGGGCAGTACACGTCAGTCATCATGTGTACCGTCATATTGTACTTATTATTACTTTCCTTTGTCAACAGTGAATTATCCTGGGCGTCACTTGTTGACCAAATGCCGTCTTAGCTACGTCTCGTTGTATATCAACTGACTCATGTTTCTCTCTTGATGTGATTATTACACGAAAGTGCGCTTGGGAACTTATCGTGTTTCATTTTCCCCGTGGACTTATAGGAATATAGTTGATCACGCGCTAATTTGTGATCCTTTCAATTATATATATATATATATATATATATATATATATATATATATATATATATATATATATATATATATATATATATATATATATATGTATACACGTATATATACGACGTATATATCGTGCGGCATCATCTGCCTTCCACCGTGACCCCCCCCACCCCCTTCCTCCCTGCCGATGTTTTTGTTGCAGTGGAGGAGGAAGAGGTCGGTCAGGGAAGGTCAAGTAGAGAAGCGGAAGATAGTGGGGGAGTGGGAAGATGAATGCTTCCTCCCTCCCTCCCTCTCTCTCCCTCCCCTCTAAACTTACTCCCCCCTCCTCCCTTCCCCCCCCTCCCCTCCCCTCCACCAGGTAGAGCGACATCTCTGGTAAAGTTTTGAACCTTGTGTCTCGTGTTGGTGATGATGGAGGCCAGCTGCTGGGGTGGGTGTTCACCGGTGATGAATGTGTCCAGGTGAGGCGTGGCTCTCACCTTCCTCCTAGTCTTGGTGATGCAACATGATGCAGCCTTGTGCACGGCAGGGGCCGAGTGACGGTCGTCATGGGTCACGGTCTCTGACGAGTGTAGGGGGTCGTCGCCCGTGTGGCCCGTGTGACACAGTACTCTCCCTCACCAAGAACAGAGGACTGGGGCCTTTGAGGGAATATCCTCACCTGGCCCCCTTCTCTGTTCCTTCTTTTGGAAAATTAAAGAAAAAAAGAGAGGGGAGGATTTCCAGCCCCCCGCTCCCTCCCCTTTTAGTCGCCTTCTACGACACGCAGGGAATACGTGGGAATTATTCTTTCTCCCATATCCCCAGGGATAATATATATATATATATATATATATATATATATATATATATATATATATATATATATATATATATATATATATATATATATAAGCGTGTGTGTGGAAGGCGCCGCTAAAGTTTGCACACGCTATGATCCACCAATATTTGTGTCAGCCAACTTCAGTAATGGCCTTAAGCTTCAGCTGAGAAGCAATGATTCAAACACACAAGCGTGGGGAAAAAACGTCGGGAAAAACTAATTTAAATTTCATGAAATATGCAGATTATGTCTCCTTCCTTAGATCAGCCAGGGACCAGACCAAGCAAGAACTCTTATTATATCGTACTCTGCCTTCACCTTTACCTCCTTGCAATCAGGCTTAGCTCCCTGCTTTCAGCTTTAACTGCTTAACCTCAGCTTTAGCTGTGTACATTCAGCTTTCCGCTCCTGCTGTACCTGCTCCTGTTAGCCTTCTGCTTCCCTCGTCTGCTGCTGCTGATTACCTTCTCTTTCTGTTTCTGTTGATGATGTCTACATCTGGCTCCTGTTGCTCCGGATCTGCTTCCGTTACCCGCCCGCCCACCGTCAGCGCCACCCGGGGAGCGGGTTGGTCCCCACCCGTGTGTGTGTGATCGTGAGGAGAGACAGTTTGCGTCGTGCAGTCTGGTGGTAGAGATTGGGAGGTGGAAATTAAATCCTCCACTCCTGTATTATCACTGTGTAGAAGGGGGGACCTGAAGAAGAGGTCGATGGGGGGGCATTTCTCGAAGGTTCAGTCGTCTGTTCCTGACGCTACCTCGCTCAGGCGGGAAACGTAGAAAAGCTATAGACCCAAACCTGCTGCCCCACACCCGCTACATCTGACTCCAGTTACTTACGGTTGGTCCGTCTGCCGTTTTCTGTTCTTTCAACATTTCTCTGGCGCCTCACTCTTTCCTCCCTCCCTCCTCTCCCTCCATCCTCTCCCTCCCTCCTCTCTCCTTTCTCTCGCTCCTTCCTCTCCCTCCCTCCTCTCACGCGGGCTTCCGCCTCTCACTTCACAGCCAGAGAGATTTTTTGGCGCCTCAGTGTTGGGTGTGTCTGCTGGTGTGAGCAGATCTTATTTTGAAATTGCTTTTTCCTCCTTACTGGAGAGGGAGGCTGGGTGGTGTTGTTTAATGCTGGTGTTTGTTTGTTTCTTTCTTTCTTTGTAGAATTGGATTATCCATCATCTTGTGGGGGTCATGGCCTCTCTCTCTCTCTCTCTCTCTCTCTCTCTCTCTCTCTCTCTCTCTCTCTCTCTCTCTCTCTCTCTCTCTCTCTCTCTCTCTCTCTCTCTCTCAGCAGCCAACCGTACGTCTGTCATCCGTACATTCGCTCCGGTTATCCGGACAGTTGTAGTCCACACACCAGTCCTGTGCCCACCGCACTTCGTTCATCCGGACTCCGGGTAACAGCTGGCCCATTATCCGGACCAGTATAGGTGTGGGGAGCCGGGCGTATTGTGTGAGGCTGGTCATACCTCACGGTTAACTGGTCAAGGAGAAGTTCGTGAGCAGCGGACGGAAGACAGGCTCACACGGGTTGGTTAACCCGGACTCTGTTAACTTGGCTCCGGATTTTTGTAGAATTAGAACTGGAATCAGGTGCTGGTTAACCTGACCCCGAATACTCAGGTATCGGGTTACTTCGGTCCTGAATGATCCGAGTTGATTGTGTTCCGGATAATATAGTTTCGGATGACATTTTCTCCGGTTAATCAGGTTTCTAGTTGAACACTGTTTTGGTCGAGAAATTATCCGGAGAGCGACCTAATGACCAGGAGCTCCGGGGATTAACCATCGTGGTTGATTTTAGTGATAACAGATTTGCCAAGTGTGGGTGAGTGTTGGCGACCCTGCCTGATCGCCCCAGATCCAGCAGTTGGTAATACTGCTTGTACCTGCTTGTTGAGGTGGGGGAGGAGGCCCTTGTGTGACGCTGCCCACCCAGGTAACTAGGCGTTAACCAGGCGCCTGGCAGTACAGCTCTCGGTTAACCAAGCCCCGAGGTTAATCACACCTGGAAAATTAGTTGTGGGACAGAGCGAACCTGGTTTAATGAGATGCAAAGCTTAACAGAACCCGGATAGAATAGTTCTGTATCGCCTCCGCATAATTAGATTTCACGGTAATCACCTCCACTAGGTGGTCTACGATTAACCAAACGATGGCTAATTGGAAGTTTGGTTAACTGGAGTTGGGTCACCTGGGTAACGTTTGGGATCAGATGGGATAGGGCGTCCCAGGGGATCATGAGGGTTGTGCTCTGTCAAGTTCGGATTATTGGGGCCCAGGATAATCGTGCTCTGGGGTCCCACATGGTGAGATGTTCGGATTAACCGGGACCCACGTAATCAGGCAGGCAGTTAACCAGACACCAAGCAAGCGATATTGTTGATAAAGTTGAGTTTCAGGTCCGTATATGCGGGGCTTCCGACCATCTGTTTGGCGGAGGACGTTTTCTGCACCGGTCTATCAGCCCCCCACTACCCCCCCTCTCTCTCTCTCTCTCTCTCTCTCTCTCTCTCTCTCTCTCTCTCTCTCTCTCTCTCTCTCTCTCTCTCTCTCTCTCTCTCTCTCTCTCTCTCTCTCTCTCTCTCTGTATTTGTTTTCCCTTGTTTTATCACAGTCATGTAGGTCATCAACTGGTCTCATCTCCGTACATGTACGTATTTATTCCCGACGATTTTCACACTAAATATAAAATGTCATAATACGTTTATTTTTGGCGGTTTTGTGCGGGAGCCGTTTTCTAACTGCTGCTATTTTGAACACAAACTGCAAGATTTTCCAGACTTGACCATTATTTCTGTACAGCCCAGTGGGGCCTCATTATCTTGAGGGCTCCACTCCTCCCTCACCTTCTATTATTTATGAGCATTTTTCCATTCATCTGCTCTGGTGTTTACTTCCCTGCTTCTCCTACACCTCCTCCTCACCTGATTATCTGGCAGTAGTGTACTGTGGAGGAATTACGTGTTGTATACTGAGCATATACTGACGTGACGACAACTGTATAGGAGAGGAGGAATGGAAAATACTTCCCATCTGATTCCAGACGCTGGAAGCTCGCTGGAAGGAGGTCAGCCACGAACCTGGGAAGACAGTTGTAATGTGTCTGTGTTTTGCTCTACTGGCGATCTTGAACAACCTTACTCAGTGGTACTTACTATCATGAAAGTGTTTAACTTCTTTTTACTTGATAAGACATTGTCTCATATGCGTTTCTCACAGTAACCCGCGACAGATATTACAACAGAATATCTTGCTTCATTCATCTCCTGTGATAAGATATGCGTCATTATATCCCGTTTGTACTGCATGATGTTTCTTATTGTTATCTTCCTGTGTGCTGGGATGGGGAGGAACCTTCTGCTTTATTACCCCATCTCCATCTACAGTGGTGGGTGGGGAGGAACCGTCTGCTCTATTATCTAGTCTCCCTCTACATACATCAGGAACGTAGGCTACTGTTACCATCCTCCAGCAGATAACTTCGTCATGGACCGTCAGGTGTCCTGTTGTCTGGCCTTCCCATCTTCCTCATGTGCCCAGTATTGCTCCTCCTCCTCCTCCTCCTCCTGCAGATCTCCCCCCCGTCTCCCTCCCTCCTCCATCTGGTGATTCCTCCCTCAAGGTAAACACGACGAGAGTGTAAGCATCCCCTCCCCCAGCCTTCATCCCCTCCCCCGCTCCAGCTTCTCCCCGCCTCACCACACACGACTCAAGATGTTAACTGAGGTGGTAAAGTGTCGGACGGGTACACTGCTGTAAACTAAGTAGTGTAATTCCCTGGTTCCCCACTAGGGAGGAAGGCAGTGGTAGCAGCTCCCACCATGAATAAATGAGGAACCAACGCCCAAATAATGTATGAGGCCACAGCAACGCTATGAAAGCCTGGCCCATTAGTGCCATGCAAACCCTGCCTGCAATGTTGGCAGCCTTGCAGGTTTACACTACCACCACCACCACCACCACAGCTATCACCACAGCCCCCACCACCACCACCAACCACCGCCACCACCACCACCACAGCCGCCACCACCACCACAGCCCCCACCACCACCACCAACCACCGCCACCACCACCACCACCACCACAGCCGCCACCACCACCACAGCCCCCACCACCACCACCACAGCCCCACCACCACCACCACCACCACAGCCCCCACCACCACCACCACCACCACCACCACCATCACCATGAAGGAGCATGAAGCTCTTCATCATAACATGCAAATGTGGCACACAGTTTACCGTGCACACTGTCGACAGAGGTTCTTGGCGGCCCTGGCCGCTCGCTTCCTCGGCTGACCACCAGTCGTATGTTATACCACCTCCTGATATACCTAGGTATACTGCCGGAGACCAGTGGTATACAGTATACAAGGTGATGGTATACTTGGTATGCTGTTGGACACCAGAAGTATGTAAATTACCAGCTTGTGGTGTACGTGGTGTACCGCTGGTAGACCAGAAGTACATGACATGCTGGAGTGCTCGTATGCCAGTGTGAGACTCATGGTATACCCCAGCGGTTGCTTGTGACGTGCACGGACGTAACATTGTTCGGTTCAGCTTTAGTTTTTAATTAAGGTAAACTTATGGCTGACTCTGACATAGCAACGATTTGTTAATGAATGTTGCTAATTAACTCCTTGAGCACGACTCTACGACCCTTGAGCACGAGCCTAAGGTCTGATGACCTGGCCTTTGACCTGACCCACAAGGCGAGGCCATCAGACGGTCGTGCCGTCGTGCTCAAGGATCGGTACCGTCGTGTTCAAGGGTCGGTACGTTCGTGCTCCACGGTCGTACCGTCGTGTTCAAGGGTCGGTACGTTCATGCTCCACGGTCGTACCGTCGTGTTCAAGGATCGTATCGTCGTGTTCAAGGATCGTACGGTCGTGTTCAAGGATCGTACCGTCGTGTTCAAGGTCGTACCGTCGTGTTCAAGGATCGTACCGTCGTGTTCAAGGTTCGGTACCGTCGTGTTCAAGGTGTGAGCTACAGTGTCGTGGGCATCGTCCAGGGTTTTATGTTCTTTACATAATGTTTTCCCTGCGTGAGTTGAGACCTCCTGTACGTCATGTAGACGCCTGGAGGTAGCAGTGAGTATCGTCATGCACTCGTGTGTGTGTGTGTGTGTGTGTGTGTGTGTGTGTGTGTGTGTGTGGGAGGGGAAGGTGTAGCCACCCCTTCTAGTACCCCTTCCACGCCCCTACAGTCTGTGTTATAACTTCATCATCGACCTGTAATGACTTTTCCCTACAGTGATTATGACTAGTTAATGACTTTGAATAATCATCAGAGCCACCAGTCTCTCTCTCTCTCTCTCTCTCTCTCTCTCTCTCTCTCTCTCTCTCTCTCTCTCTCTCTCTCTCTCTCTCTCTCTCTCTCTCTCTCTCTCTCTCTCTCTCTCTCTCTCTCTTGTCCCGCTTCCACTACCTACAGCTCCTTCATGCCATACTCCCACCTCCTACATACTCACTACCTGGCTACCACACCGTCTCCTGCCACTAGTGTGGCCACCCCTGGCCGGCACACACACCTCCCTCCCCTCCCACCGTGGACGTCTCTCGTAGCCTAACACTGTCACAGTATAACACCAGCACGTCTTAACACCATCCCGTCCTCACACCAGCCCCTGCAAATACCATCCCATCCTAACACCATCCCAGTCTAACCCATCCCATCCTAACCCCATCCCATCCTAACACCATCCCATCCTAACACCATCCCATCCTAACACCATCCCATCCTAACGCCAGTCTTTCGTAGCTGTTCGAGTCTAACGCCTGACCCGTAAGGTTCATTTCAAAGGTCACGCATCACGCTGCAGGGTCGTACCGTTGTGTTCGAGATCTCAGCCAGGTCTGCCGTCGTGCTCAAGGTCCGAGTTTGATCAACGGCTTCAGCTGTTGTTCATCTAAATTAGAGCATCTGTAACACAGCCTAACCTAACCTAGGACATCCGTAAGCTAGCCTAACCTAACCTAGGACATCCGTAACCTAACCTAACCTAACCTAGGACATCCGTAACCTAACCTAACCTAACCTAGGACATCCGTAACCTAACCTAACCTAGCCTCGTACGTAATCTAGGCTGTGTAATAGCCTGTTTCTAAGCTTGCCAGGAGGTGTGGTAGGAATGGCCCCATGTTTGCGAAGGGGGAAAAGGCCTCCTTTTATGGCGCTAAAGTAGGGTCGTTTGCCTGTAATTATGGCTTAGATAGGCTGGTTAGGGCGGCAGGGAAGGATGTCCCAAGCCTTAGTTTGCTGAAGCCAGACCGAGGTCTGGCCTGGCTGGAGACGGAGGAGGAGGAGGCAAGGCCCGGTCTCTAGCCTCTGTGTTTACCATGTCTTGATCTCCTGCGTGTGTGTGTGTGTGTGTGTGTGAGAGAGAGAGAGAGAGAGAGAGAGAGAGAGAGAGAGAGAGAGAGAGAGAGAGAGAGAGAGAGAGAGAGAGAGCGTCGTTGCGTGATTACTCTTCGCGTGTCCTCATTCGTCGTGCCAGACCATCAGACACTACCGTGCGACATCATCATTCCTCAGTGGTCGTGTGAGCCGGGCTTCCCTCACCACTGCCCCTCCCTCCCCAGTGGTCGTGTGAGCCGGGCTTCCCTCACCACTGCCCCTCCCTCCCCAGTGGTCGTGTGAGCCGGGCTTCCCTCACCACTGCCCCTCCCTCCCCAGTGGTCGTGTGAGCCGGGCTTCCCTCACCACTGCCCCTCCCTGCCCAGTGGTCGTGTGTGAGCCGGGCTTCCCTCACCACTGCCCCTCCCTCTCCAGTGGTCGTGTGTGAGCCGGGCTTCCCTCACCACTGCCCCTCCCTCCCCAGTGGTCGTGTGTGAGCCGGTCCTCCCTCACCACTGCCCCTCCCTCCCCAGTGGTCGTGTGTGAGCCGGTCCTCCCTCACCACCACGTCATTCCTCTGTTGGTATTATTTAATTACCAGCCGATGATTACTGGCCGCCAGGCACACGTGTGACCTGCGTGTCATCAGTTGAGGTGGCACGGTGGCCGTGATCCCGTGTGTCACCAGCGGCCACGTGTGGAACACGTGTTGTTCAGCCGGGCCATCCAGGGGCCTCGCCCACTGCCGCCCTTGCGCTGGTGTCCGGCCGGTGCTTGGCCATCCCGGACAGTAAGGTCGCCACGTGAGGCCCTGACCCCAGGGGTCGGTGGCTCATCTTGTAAGTTAAGTGGGAGGGACGAGGTGGATGAGGCTGCCTGAAAAAAAGGGAGTAATCACGTTCACTCCCCCCCCCCCACCTCCTCCACCTTAACGGTCAGGTCAGAGGTCGGGCCCAAGGGTCGTACATCCGTCCTGCTTAAGATCGCGTCGCAGCTGTTGGTGCCAGCGGGGCGACGTGTACTCAGCACTGTGTTGCGCACGTCTCCTGTAGCACCAGACCTGGGCTGCATCGTTAGTAGTGTTGCAGACGAAACACAACCGTCCTTACTGTGGTGGTGTTGTGACCTCACGACCAACACCTGTGTGGTGTGGTGACCTCACGACCAACACCTGTGTGGTGTTGTGACCTCACGACCAACACATGTGTGGTGTGGTGACCTCACGACCAACACATGTGTGGTGTTGTGACCTCACGACCAACACCTGTGTGGTGTGGTGACCTCACGACCAACACATGTGTGGTGTGGTGACCTCACGACCAACACATGTGTGGTGTGGTGACCTCACGACCAACACATGTGTGGTGTGGTGACCTCACGACCAACACATGTGTGGTGTTGTGACCTCACGACCAACACCTGTGTGGTGTGGTGACCTCACGACCAACACCTGTGTGGTGTGGTGACCTCACGACCAACACATGTGTGGTGTGGTGACCTCACGACCAACACCTGTGTGGTGTGGTGACCTCACGACCAACACCTGTGTGGTGTGGTGACCTCACGACCAACACCTGTGTGGTGTGGTGGGGCACATGATAACATTTCTCATGTTCATATGTTATCTTATTATTTTGTTGCATTATTTCCACATTGATTTTTGTGACGACAGGTTTTTGCTTATTACTTTTTACCTGATTTAATTAATGCGGATTTGGTGTTTGTGTTGATGTTTGTGTTACACTCTTGTGTTTGGTGTGGCTCTGACGTGAGGCTCTGTGTTGCAGATGAGTCGACGGGCTGTGCTGAGGAGGGTGTGGGCCTCGGGCATAAGAGTGGGTCGCCCTCACCACTGGTGGGCTCGGTGGGCAGGATCTCCGGGAGGGACTCCATCGCCTCCCTGGCCTCCTCCACCGACACCTCCTGCCTGACCCACCCAGACGACGACATAGAGAGACTCCTGCAGCTCAGCGAGAAGAAGACAAGCTCCCTCACCCCCCTTGGAGTAAGTTCACCCTTGGTTTACTGATGGAGTAAGTTTATCCTTAACTTAGCCATTGAAGTAAGTTCACCCTTAGTTTACTGAATGGAGTAAGTTTACCCTTAACTTAGCCTTTTAAGTAAGATAACTCGTGGTTTACTGAGAAAGCGGGGTGAAGGGAGGTTGGCTGAAACTGTTTTCTGTTTACGGTTGATAATTTGATGTGAGAGGTTCCTCGTCTGGTGTAGGGGAAGGGAGGGAGGGAGGGACGTGTGGGGGTAACTTGGCCGCTGTTTGTGTAAGGTGAAGGGAAACGCAAGGTGTATTGTAGGTTAAGTTACCTTAAGGTACTTGGAGTAAGTGTTGGGTTAGTGAGGTAAAGAAGTAAGTCTTCTGAGAAATCATTAGGAGTGATTGTTGGAGTAAATTGATTGAGCGGTGGCACCTGGATGGTTCTGGCTGGTACAGTATGGCAGGCAGGGCTGGTGGGGCTGTACTGAGGCAAAGTTCACTCTCAATTAATTTTTCAGTTGGTGTAGATGACAGGGGAAACACAGGGTAAAGTCACAGTTGATCGGGTTAGAGAGAGAGAGAGAGAGAGAGAGAGAGAGAGAGAGAGAGAGAGAGAGAGAGAGAGAGAGAGAGAGAGAGAGAGAGAGAGAGAGTGGTGGCACTCTGGCTCGTCAAGTTTAAAGTTGGATTACTGTGGGGGAAGGAACTTAGAGCACGTTTACCTTTGGCTCAGTATGGAAAGAGGTCGTGGAATTAAGTTTGTTGATGTAGCGTGGGGAAGGCGATCGGAGGGTAACTCTGGGGTTGGCTTTATGAGGTAGGTAGGAGTAATGGGTTTGGTTTTGTGAGGTAGAGAGGATAGGAGTAAGTCTTGGGTTGGTTTTATCGTCAGTTCAGCCGTTGTCGTGTTGACTTTACTGTTGGTTTTGTGGGTGAGTTTGGTACTTTTGGATTGAGTTGGCAGGTGAGGGAAGAGCCACACGTAGTACATGTGGCCAGTCAAGCAGTAATGGAAATTTTTTTCACTTGGTTTATGAGGAGAAAGTTGCTTGTAATGATGTTACAGGTATTTTATGGACGGAAAGTCGCTTGTAATAAGTTGACAGTTGGTTGATTGAGTGAAGGGTCATTTAGGGTAAACTTACTTATGTTTGGCTGAGGAGGGACTGTTTCACGTATATTTACAGTCTTACGGATCAGGGAGGGGCTTCTGGTCTAGACAGGAGGAAGCAGCAGTGTTTACTGTGAAATTTATGTTGTTTTTGTGAGGAAATGACTCATGGATGGGAAGCGGCTCATGAAAGAGAGGAGGTACTTTTGGTACTTGACTTGTAGATTTATGAGGAAGGAGACGTTTGTAATATCTTAACTGTTAGCCTCGTGAGGAAGGGCCTGGATGCATGTCGTAAGTTAACGGATGGTTTTGTTAGGGAGAAGACGCTTGGGTAACTTTACTGCTGGCTGGAGGTAATGAGTCTACGGGTGGTTGTATGAATGAGTGGATGGCTGTATAAGGTTAAGGGCGCTGGGGATATGTTTACAATTGCTTTGAGGAAAGAGCTGTACTGAGACCAAGTCAAAAGTGTGGTTTGTAAGGGACAAAATGCTTGTAATAACTTTATTGTTGATCAAGTTGGGTTAGTTATGAAGGAGGAAAGGTGAGGCAGCACGTAGGTAAGTCCACAATTGGCTTTGAGAGTGAGGTACACGTGGAATGAGTGTGTAGTTGGTTTGTGAGAAACAAGATGCTTCTCCTAAGCTCACATTTGGTCTAGTATGGGCATGGTGGGAGGAATAAGTTTAAAAAGGTTGATGTTGGATTATTGAGGCAACAAAAGTAAATACTAGTCGACTGAGTGAAGAGGTATTGAGAGTAAATAGTCAGTTGTTGTATTGCGTGAGGCGAGGCTGAGTACATGCCCAGCTAGTGTGGTTGGGGAGGGATCGTTTGGGGCACGTTTTCAGCTGGTTTGGTGAGGACTGATGGCTTGGAGTGGAGACGCTGTGTTTAGTTACGAAGGTGCAGCTTGGAGAAGGTGACCTATGATCATTATATGTAGATGTTCATTTGTCAGGATACTTAATGAATAAGTTTACATGTATTTTTTGAAACACAAGAACTTACTATATATATGTGTGTATATATATATATATATATATATATATATATATATATATATATATATATATATATATATATATATATATATATATATGATTTATTCAGACTTACAATGCACTACATGTTTCACGGGGAAATCCGCCTCATCAGGTGTAAACATTTTGCAAAGTTTCAAATCCCAACACAAGCATAAATGCTGGTACATCCTTTTACCGCCATGCTAGAGTAGAAACGTGTGTGTGTATATATATATATATATATATATATATATATATATATATATATATATATATATATATATATATATATATATAGGGGTAATCCCACTTCAGTAGGATTACCTCTTGATAAAACTGTTACGAACTAGTGAGATCCTCATACCAATATATATATATATATATTTTTTTTATTTTTTTTATTATACTTTGTCGCTGTCTCCCGCGTTTGCGAGGTAGCGCAAGGAAACAGACGAAAGAAATGGCCCAACCCCCCCATACACATGTATATACATACGTCCACACACGCAAATATACATACCTACACAGCTTTCCATGGTTTACCCCAGACGCTTCACATGCCTTGATTCAATCCACTGACAGCACGTCAACCCCGGTATACCACATCGCTCCAATTCACTCTATTCCTTGCCCTCCTTTCACCCTCCTGCATATTCAGGCCCCGATCTCACAAAATCTTTTTCACTCCATCTTTCCACCTCCAATTTGGTCTCCCTCTTCTCCTCGTTCCCTCCACCTCCGACACATATATCCTCTTGGTCAATCTTTCCTCACTCATTCTTTCCATGTGCCCAAACCACTTCAAAACACCCTCTTCTGCTCTCTCAACCACGCTCTTTTTATTTCCACACATCTCTCTTACCCTTACGTTACTCACTCGATCAAACCACCTCACACCACACATTGTCCTCAAACATCCCATTTCCAGCACATCCATCCTCCTGCGCACAACTCTATCCATAGCCCACGCCTCGCAACCATACAATATTGTTGGAACCACTATTCCTTCAAACATACCCATTTTTGCTTTCCGAGATAATGTTCTCGACTTCCACACATTCTTCAAGGCCCCCAGAATTTTCGCCCCCTCCCCCACCCTATGATCCACTTCCGCTTCCATGGTTCCATCCGCTGCCAGATCCACTCCCAGATATCTAAAACACTTCACTTCCTCCAGTTTTTCTCCATTCAAACTCACCTCCCAATTGACTTGACCCTCAACCCTACTGTACCTAATAACCTTGCTCTTATTCACATTTACTCTTAACTTTCTTCTTCCACACACTTTACCAAACTCAGTCACCAGCTTCTGCAGTTTCTCACATGAATCAGCCACCAGCGCTGTATCTTCAGCGAACAACAACTGACTCACTTCCCAAGCTCTCTCATCCCCAACAGACTTCATACTTGCCCCTCTTTCCAAGACTCTTGCATTTACCTCCCTAACAACCCCATCCATAAACAAATTAAACAACCATGGAGACATCACACACCCCTGCCGCAAACCTACATTCACTGAGAACCAGTCACTTTCCTCTCTTCCTACACGTACACATGCCTTACATCCTCGATAAAAACTTTTCACTGCTTCTAACAACTTTCCTCCCACACCATATATTCTTAATACCTTCCACAGAGCATCTCTATCAACTCTATCATATGCCTTCTCCAGATCCATAAATGCTACATACAAATCCATTTGCTTTTCTAAGTATTTCTCACATA
This sequence comes from Panulirus ornatus, assembly GCF_036320965.1. Classification (NCBI taxonomy): domain Eukaryota; kingdom Metazoa; phylum Arthropoda; class Malacostraca; order Decapoda; family Palinuridae; genus Panulirus; species Panulirus ornatus. The sequence goes on along the minus strand of NC_092246.1, from coordinate 23,335,405 downwards.
CATTCTTCAAAGCAAACACCTGATCCACACATCCTCTATATATGTGTATATATATATATATATATATATATATATATATATATATATATATATATATATATATATATATATATATATATATATACATATATATACGTGAGAATAGGAAGCGACTGTTAAGTCATGAGGTATGGATGGAGGATTGCAGCCACATGACACGTTCAGTTGACCTCCCTGACATTCTGTCTTGTTTCCCCTGGTGTACGTGACCCGTACTAACCTTGTGAAGGTCATAAACAGATGCAGTAGACTGAATACTGAAACATCCAAGACACACACGAAGGCAGTTCACAAGAGCAGTGACCGAAGCAACACACTAGAACGAGCAGGGAGAAGCAGCTGCTGTTAGGGTGGAGGGAGGGGGGGAGGGAGGGAGGGATGGTTAAGGGGAGGTGATGGCAGGGGAGTTAATAAGGCAGAAGGTTTTTGATCCCGCTCCGGGTAGAAGTTATGGGGGGGCGGGGGGTAGGAGGGGAGAGAGGTAATAACGGAAGCTTTTTGATGCCACTCTGGGTAGACGTGAGACGGGAGAAGATATGAGGTCACTACAGCACTGGGGCGTATGAGATCCCGTAGAATTGGCGTAGACTGCTACACTTACATACAAGACGACCCAAGCTTGTGGCAAACAGATTTATGGTGCTCGTGGTGTGGGTTGTCCTGGACAGAGTGAAGGATGTAGTCCAACTTGAGATATTATTGCGACGTTAAACTGAGACGTTCAGAAACACCGGCAGTAACTGTGTTCTGACACTTGATTGAAGAAAGAACGCATATGGGACTGAGGAGAGGAAGGAAGGTGAGCGTGAGTGGTGTAAGAACGTGACGAAATATGGTGGATGGAGACGTGCAAGATGGTACGTGACGGAGGAGGGAACCCCGAGGAACGCCACAGTCGACGGGATATAAAGTAGGAGTCGCTCCCTCCACGGCCACCACGATGAAGCGGCCGTGAAGGAAGCTGTCCGGTGGAGAACAGAGAGAAGTGAAAGGAAAATAACAGGAGGGAGGTTAAGTAGGCAGGGACCAGTGCCACGCCCCGTCACCTGCTCTGGGGATGTCGTACGCTGCGACAAGTTACCCATCAAAGTCCCTGAGCGAAGAGGACTAGTGATGAGGCACACACACGAGACGTAGCACCGTGAAGGCCAAGCTGGCGGCCTGGAGGAAGAGAATGCGATTCTATGTGTTTATTAAAGTCAAAAACTGAGACGTTTTCAAATGCTTTGAAGATGATAAAAGTAGAAGCTCTGGGGCTATAGTTAGAGAGGCTAGAACAGTCTCCTGTGGTTGGGACGGGCTGCACCAAGGCACGCGTCCATGAGGAAGGAAGCATGTGTGTTTTTAGACAAACGGGAAACAGACGAGCAAGGCTCAGAGGCTACACACACACACACACACACACACACACACACACACACACACACACACACCTTTAAAATGTGGGTTTGTCCGCCATCTGGTCCAAATGCCATGCCCACTTGTAGCCGGGAGAGTCCTTGCCAGAGGAAAGTATAGGTGGGCACTTAAGATACAGTTGGAGGATGTGAGGCTGTTGCAGGACTGACATGTGGAAATTAAAGGACAATGTGTCGGAAAGATCGACTGTGTCAGCAACAGAATTAGCTGTACAGTGGATATCTTTCGTTCACTGTGATATAGTCATTTTGATTACCTGAACGTATGGTTAATACCTGTTGATTACCTCATTTGTCATTTTTCCTCGATAAACAGCTACTGGGTAATTAGTTTCCTTTAGTACCATGTTATCATGACATGCTCATGGCACTGTACCGTCTGTCTCATGCACGCTGAAGGACATGTAGTGTGAGTGAAGGATTAATTAACTACAACGTAACTGTGTAGTTTTAACCTTCATGAATATCAACCTCTTGCACAGGACTGTACGATTCTTGTGTAAGATGGCACGATTTTTGACCTGACCCTTAAAAGCCAGGCCGTACTATCCAAGGGTCGTGTGGTCGTGTCAAGGGATCCACTGTACATGGAACGGCCTCAGAACTTAAGCAATACATGTGTCTGGAGACACCACTTACTCAGTAGTATTGCTTGTGTTGGTGGACGCCAGTGACACAGGTGTTTTCATGTCCTACACACACGTGTCCACCATCACTAATACAACATTTATTTTCGTATTTATTAGATCTGTGTCCATGCTTGGTGAAGATACATGCCTCCATCATATACATCAGTATGTGTACAGAGAAACACTCAGATATTCATACATGAAAGTTTACATATACATAGTTTGTTCCACATACTAGTAGTCACATCCCCCCTAGCAGTACTTTCCAAACATAGTAGTGTATGATACATGCGTACTTTATGTTGTATATATACATAAGTCCCTGCATCTGTGTAAGACAAGATCTTTTGGTGTTTGACTGAGAATATTGGTAACAGTGTTCGCTATCACTGATGTTTACAGTGTTACATGTAGCAGTTCAGAACACTAAATGTTTATACTGTATATATTTGATAATACATACGTGTATGAGAGTCTCTGCTTGCAATCCTTCTTATCATGTGTTGAAGCCTGAAAGATGTGTGTGATTAACATATGACGATACGGCCCTTGACCATGACCATACGAGAGATATCATGGCGTGACCCTTAACTTGACACTTAGGAGTTACCTTATTTGTCCTGGTCATCATGCTCAAGGGTCGTACCCTCATGCTCTAGGGTCGTACCCTCGTGCTCTAGGGTCGTACCCTCGTGCTCTAGGGTCGTACCCTCGTGCTCTAGGGTCGTATCCTCATGCTCTAGGGTCGTACCCTCGTGCTCTAGGGTCGTACCCACGTGCTCTAGGGTCGTACCCTCGTGCTCTAGGGTCGTACCCTTATGCTATAGGGTCGTTCCCTCGTGCTCTAGGGTCGTACCCTCGTGCTCTAGGGTCGTACCCTCATGCTGTAGGGTCGTACCCTCATGCTGTAGGGTTGTACCCTCATGCTGTAGGGTTGTACCCACATGCTGTAGGGTTGTACCCACATGCTGTAGGGTCGTGCCCTCATGCTCTAGGGTCGTACCCTCATGCTGTAGGGTTGTACCCTCGTGCTTTAGGGTCGTACCCACATGCTGTAGGGTCGTACCCTCGTGCTCTAGGGTCGTACCCTCGTGCTCTAGGGTCGTATCCTCGTGCTCTAGGGTCGTACCCTCATGCTGTAGGGTCGTACCCTCGTGCTCTAGGGTCGTACCCTCGTGCTCTAGGGTCTTACCCTTGTACTGTAGAGATCAAAGATAAATGTTTTAATTTTGAGGTGTTTGCCCCGTACCTTCTCTTGTACAGTATTTTAAAACTATAATTAATTCTATATCTCGACTTGTCCATAATTTAGTGCATCTCTTACCCACTCTTTATTGATTTGTCTGTTTACCCCACCACCACCACCATCATCATCGTGATCATCATCATCATCATCATCATCATCATCATCATCATCATCATCATCATCATCTTTGCTGACTGTATCATGTTTTCCTTCCGCGTCTAGCTGCACTGTCCGGAGGGGTCCCGGGCCTAGAACTGACCCCCACTCCACCTACCCTCCTCCCGGGCTGAACCTTTACCATATAATAACTCCTATATTTACGGCCATAATAAAAAGCTTTAATGGTTTAGCTTTAACATTTCGTAGCGTTCATAGTCTTTTTTGTTGTTGTTGTTGTTGTTCTTGTACTCCATAACATCATTGCCCAAGATGTTTAGCTTTTGTTGTTTGTGCATTTATTTTGTTTGCTTGCTAGTTTTTGTTTTGATATATTCCCAGCTGCCTACTGCTTTCTGATTTTATTTCTAATTTTCCCGCCTGCTTGCTGCTGCCCCCTCCCGGCGAAACAGGTAACCACTCGCGTGTTGCTGGTGCGCCCAAGGTAAACATACTAGGCCCGTCTTGCCCAACCAACCATAATCAAGAACTCCCCCAACACCTTCTCATGTTACACAGTAATATAAGTAACAATAGCCACTGTGCCACAGCCTGGCCAGCGGCCATAATATAAGTAACAGTGGCCTCTGTGCCACAGCCTGGCCAGGGGTCATAATATTTAAAAATAACATTATAACACCTCTGGAACCCTTACTACCAGTCATTCTGCCATCCAATCTCTCCAACTAACTGAAAAAAAAAAAAAAACCTACGTATGCCTGCTGGGTGGCACGCCAGTCGACACGGGAGTGGTGAGCCCCAGTTCGACCCCCACGTGGCTCTTCCACCCACCTCCCAGCCGCCCTCCCTCAGCTCGTGCGATGTTGCGGGTTCAGAGCGGCCTACCTACCTACCTACCTCCCGCAGCCTCGGCGTAAGTCATTCTTCTCTCTTGTGCCTCACCAACCTGCTGCTGCTGCTAACGTTGGTACTACTGCTGATGATGATGCTGACGTTGGTTATGCTGTTGGTGCTGCTGCTAACGCTGGGATCGCTGTTACTAATGGTACTAATGCTGTTGCTCCTAACGTTGCTCTTGCTAACTATGGTACTGCTGTTCCTAACGTTGGTACTACTGCTGCTGCTGCTAACGTTGATACTGCTGCTGCTGCAACTAACGTTGGTACTGCTGCTGCTACTACTGCTGCTCTTACTAACGTTGTTACTGCCGTTGCTGTTACTGACGCTCATACTGTTGTTACTCCCACAGCGGAGGGTAACTAACGGTGATGAGGCTGCCCCTGTGCTGCTAACGCTGTTTATGCTACCATAACAGCATCTAATGTCGCTGCTGTTAATAACACTAGTTTTGCTGTTACTAACATGATTGTAACTAACGCTGTTATTGCTCCCAGTACTTGTGTTGTTATTGTTACTGACACTAATTCTGTTACTGCTACTTTTGTCATGATTTCTGTTCCTGCTACTTTTCGCAACACATCAGTCATTGCTACTTCTGTAAACGTCTGCTTCTCTTCTACTTGTCAACACATCTGTTACTGCTACTTTTGTCCGTACATGTTTCTGTTACTTCTAGCAACACGTCTTTCATTACTCCTTTTGTCAACACATCTGTTTCTGCTATTTTTGTCAACACTTGCTTTTCTACACTTTTCAACATGTTTTGCTACTTTAGTCAACACATCTGTTACTGCTACTTTTACCAGCATGTTATTGTTACGTTTCACACCCAATACTGCTCCTGTTTCTGCCGCTTTTGTCAACACCTGTGTTAATGGTGCATTCATTAGCAGATATGTTACTGTTGCGTTTCACACCCATTGTTGTTACTTTTCTCAACCCTTCTGTTACTGCTACTTTGGTCAGTACTGTTGATATTATTGGTTACTTTTCATAACACATCTTTTTCTGGTACTTTCTTTTTTTGACAACACATATTAACGCTACTTTTGTGTAGACATCTGTTACTGCTGTTACCGCTACTTTCGTCAGTTTTTCTGGTAATTTTATTGCTACTTTTATCAACACGTCAGTGAACTTTTGTCAACATTTTCCTGCTACTTTTCCTGACGTACTACTGCTGCTTTAGTCCACATCTGTCCCTGCTCCTTTTCTTTAACACATGTATTACAGTTGCATGTGTCAGTACATATATCTGTTAGTGCTACATACGTGAGGACTGTTGCCTCTGTACTGGAAGTGTATTACACTGTCTACAACCACTTTGAATCACCATAGTTTATTGCTGCTGCTGTTGCTGCTAATCCAACTACTACTACTACTACTACTACTACTACTACTACTACTACTGCAGCTACTATAGTATTATAACTTATATAATTAAAGTATCAACAAATACTTCATTAAATTTTACCTGTATTATCACTATATATATATATATATATATATATATATATATATATATATATATATATATATATATATATATATATATATATAATATTGGTGGAGATGCAGTGAAAAATGGGATGAATAAGTTGCTGTAGTTTGGGATCTTCCCGTCATATTTAATTCTTTTTGTAACCCACTAAAGCCAAAATAGGTGGAAATGGGTAAATTGCATTGGGGTAAAGTGGTCGCAGGGGTGAAGAGGCATTATATATATATATATATATATATATATATATATATATATATATATATATATATATATATATATATATATATATACACTAGTAGAGTATCAAGCTTTGCCTGGGAAAAAAATCGTGGCCTTTGGTGTTTTGAAAACGTCCTTCAAGACAACATGTCTTGGCTTATGTACTTGTCCATAATGTGTGTGGTGTACCTGCTGCTGCTGCTGCTGCTGTAGTGACAGTGAGAAGGAAAGGCACGAGTAGGTCCTCCTGGCCCAGGTCTCCCGACATACTTCCCCAGGTCCTCCCCAGGTCCTCCCCACGTGTTCCCCAGGTCCTCCCCACGTGTTCCCCAGGTCCTCCCCACGTGCTCCCCTGGTCCTCCCCAGGTCCTCCCCACGTGCTCCCCAGGTCTTCCTAGATATCTTTCGCTGTTATTCATCCGGCCCTTCGCAGGTTCTACGTAAATTATCCCTTGGTCCACCCACCCTACGTTTTCTACAGGTACGAAGAAATATCTGCGGTATTACCAACCCGCATTTCAGTTTTTTTTTTTTTTTTTAAGAAAAGCTGAAAGTAGTCTTGGAGGTCGCGGGTCACGTGGCCATGTTTACTTCCCACTAGTATAAGACCAGTTGGTCTTCCTTACTGATAATAATAATTGTCGCATACGTCACTCTGGCCTCAGTGTGGGGCGTCAAGACGGCCTGTGAGGGAGCGCCACACAGCTCATGTTGCCTCCTGCTCGATGTTGCACCTCACACTCGAGTGTGAGGTCTGTACCCTTCCACATGTGGCTGTGCTCGAGGATGACACACCCACAGAGAAAGACAGTCATTCGCATATATATATATATATATATATATATATATATATATATATATATATATATATATATATATATATATATATATATATATATATATATATATATATATATATGTGGCCTGAATGATGTTACACCGTGAGGGCAAGTCATCCTTGGTGAGGGTTTAACCATCGTCTTCATGAGAGAACTTGTTGCTTCAGTGGGGACCATCCTATCCCTGCTACTGAACGTAGAGCAGCCCTGCAGCTTCAGGAGCCCTTAGATGGGAGGTCCTGGGTTTTGTAATGATAAAGATTATTATTATCATTATTATTATTATTATTATTATTATTATTATTATTATTATTATTATTATTATCGTAGCTTCACCCTTGTGTGCCAACTTTGCCACGTCCAGTGTACCCATTTTTCACCTGTTATTGGTCAGATGGGGCACAACATGGAGAGGTGGAAGAACCCATCATTGAGATAACTCAGTTATTTCTTTTATTCTTTGTCTGAAGATGTGACTATTAACTCCTCACACACAACATGTTCAGGCGCCCATTATGACCCATTATAACCCATTTTCCTCTCATTCATGCACAAGTAACCCACCCTTCTTCTCCCTCTGTCTCCCATCTTCCAGGTACCCCATTCGTCTTAGCATTATCATCATACCATCCCATATCAGAATTCCACGATCCTTAAATTTACCCCTTCCTCATCTACAACCCTCAGGGTACCACTTGATCATAGCCAAGTTCCCCCCCGTACACAACCACTATTCTCATCAGTCTTATTTTCATGTCTCACCCACCAGGTCTTTCTTATCCCTTCTGTGCATCAGTTGTAAAGTCCCTGAGGAACTGTGGTAGGTGAGGCTGTTCTTGGTAGATGTAGGTGTGGTATGTATTGGTTGTGGTAGGTACTAGTGGTTATAGTAGTGGTAGGTCTTGTTGGTTATAGTAGAGGTAGGTGTCGAACGTTAGTGGTTATAGTAGTGGTAGGTCTTCGTAGTTATAGTAGTGGTAGGTCTTCGTAGTTATAGTAGTGGTAGGTCTTCGTAGTTATAGTAGTGGTAGGTCTTCGTAGTTATAGTAGTGGTGCGTCTTAGTGGTGATGATGGTTGTAGACCATAGTGATTATAGTGCTGGTAGATATTGCTTGTTATGGCATTGGTAGGTATTAACTGTCATTAGTTGTAATAGTGGTAGGTCTTGGTGCTTATAGTAATGGTAGGCCTTGATGGTTATAGTAGAGATAGGTGTTAGATATTGTGAGTGGTTATAGTTGTGTTAGGTCTTCTTGATTGTAGTGGTGGAAGGTTTTGATGGTTGTAATAGTGATGGGTGTTGCTGCTTACTGTAGTGTTAGATGTTAGTGGTTATAATAGTGGTAGTTCGTAGTGGTTAAAGTAGTGGTAGGTCTTGATGGTTATAGTAGTGGTAGGTGTCACTTGTAGTAGTGGTAGGTGTTAGTGGTTATAGTCATGCTGGTACTTATGGTAGTGGTAGGTGTTACTGGTTATAATAGTGGTAGGTTTCGTTGACTATATTAGTGGTAGGCCTTGTTTGTTATAGTAGTGGTAGGTGTTGCTGGTTATAGTAGTGGTAGGTCTCGCTGGTTATAGTTGTGGTAGGTGTTGCTGGTTATAGTTGTGGTAGGTGTTGCTGGTTATAGTTGTGGTAGGTCTCGCTGGTTATAGTTGTGGTAGGTCTCGCTGGTTATAGTTGTGGTAGGTCTCGCTGGTTATAGTTGTGGTAGGTCTCGCTGGTTATAGTTGTGGTAGGTCTCGCTGGTTATAGTTGTGGTAGGTGTTGCTGGAGGTGACAAGTGATGGGTTTGATTTTATTTTGTTTATTATTAAGTAATATTATAAGTTACGGTTGTTGTGGTTGATGGTATGTGATTGTGGTACGTTTTGCTTGTTCTGGTAAGTATAGTTGTGTTGGTTGTAGTTATGATTATAGTAGTGTAGGTGTAGATGGTTGTGACTGTATAGGTGATGGCTGTTTTAGTATTGTAGTGATTGCATATAGCAGTGGCCAGTGTGGGTGGGTATTGTAGTGGTTGATGTCTGTAGTTGTGTGTAGATGTATAAGTTGTGGCAGATGTTGCTTTAGAGAGTTGTATGTTAGTGGTTCAGATGTGTTGTGGTTTAAGCTGTTGTAGGTTGTGGGTGATGACTGTGGTAGTTTTCGTCAGCACTGATGGTGTAACGCTTCTAGTGAGGGTTGGTGACTGTAGCAGTTACGTAGGAATTGATGGTGTGACGCTTCTAGTGAGGGTTGGTGACTGTAGCAGTTACGTAGGAATTGATGGTGTGACGCTTATGATGCGGGTTGGTGACTGCAGCAGTAATGGTAATTGTAGAATATTGTAGCCCACGTGAGAGGTTGGTGATGTTGTAGTCATGATGATAATGTTGTAGTATCGTTGGTGGGTACGTACAGTTGTGGAGGAAATAGTGATGTTTGTAGTTATGGTAAATGGTAATAGTTGTAGGTTGTAGTGGTAGTTGTTTATATGATAATATTTGTAAGTGTTGTAGTTGTTGTTGTTGTTGGCTGAGGTTGTTATGCCAACTACTGGTGGTTCTGGTGGTTGCTGTTCCCACAGACCCCTCTAACGAGGGGTTGTAAATACGGTTAAAACCGCTGAGGACAACGACGGTACGACCTTACAGCACGTCGGTACGACCTTACCGCACGACGGTACGATCTTACCGCACGACGGTACGACCTTACAGCACGACGGTACGACCTTACAGCACGACGGTACGACCCATGGGTAGGCCGTCTCTACTTTTGATTTGACCTTTAAAGGTCAGGTTGAAAGGCCGAGCCATGTTACTATGGTGTTCAAGGGTCAACCCGTCGTGCGCGTGGGTCGTCCCCTCACACATGGGTCGTGCTGATGTTCTGATGGGGATAAGACACAGCTGCCTGCAATGCCCGGAAGTAGAACACTTGAATGAACACTTGCATGTGTTGCATGACCTAACAGCCTGCTGGGACAGAGCTAAGCAACATGATAGCATTCTGTTGTTGATGTAAGGCTGGGATATTATACATCATGTCTGGTAAGGACCTTCCTTGTAGTGTATGTATAGCAGTACCAAAGGTTAGTTTACACTGAGTTTACCTCAAAAAAAAGTTTCCTCCTGTGTATATGTATACGACTTGATCACCAGGTGAGTATCCCTCCGCAGGGGACGCCCAGTGTGGGATACACATGTCCCAGGTTGGGTGGCCCAGCGGAGAAAGTGAACTAAAAATTCCTTTTTTTTTTCCCCACCTTCAAGTATAGTGACGTATATGGATGATGAGGGTGTATGCTTATCCTGTTGTGTGAACACTGTGAACAATTGAGCTGTGGTCCCGCCCGCCACATATTTGGCAGTCGACCACGTGACCTGTGGAGCCTGGCTGAGGCCTGGGGATCATGGTGGTGGTCGTCAGCGACCAGGAGTCACTCCTTACCCTGCAACGTACAGTGGGGCAAACATGAAAAGACTAAATCACATCCTGGTTCAGCCCTGTACAGCTGGGTCTCAGCATCTTATAAAGACTTGAATGACATAAGATCTAACGATCTAGCTCGTATTTCCCTTGTGTTGAACCCTTTATATGAAGGTTTAACCTGAGGATCAGCCTTGGTCATACCTGGAAAAGTCGAGATCAGATATTTATCAGAGTTTGTACAGATGTTTCCCAGCATCTAAAGTATATAGTGACATAAGGTTGAATTATGTATGTATAACTGGAAAGTAACCAGGCACGCAATGAAGGAAATACCATCTTTGGCCATGATATGTCAGATTGTTTTTTATACTTTCAAAACAGTATTTCGAGCCACTGTTATGTCACTGCCAGTAACTATCCTGCAGTGCAGTTGACCCAAGTGTTACATGAAAAACCCACTAAGTTGTGATGTTGTAAACTGTATTTGCCAGACAACATCTGCTGTGATGTTTCTCATGGTAAAGAAGGAACGAGAAATAGAGACATAAACAGAATGAAAGAAATATAGAATAAGTTAGGAAATGATCACACACACACTGGCTGGCATTATACCCAGCCTTCAGCACGACCACGCAACCTGTAAACATAATGTTGTAACCCTTGAACACATTGATACGACCCCTGAACACAATGATACGATCTCGGAACAGAACGATACGACCCTAGAACACGACATGACGCACATCTGGACGACCTTTGAGCATGACAATACGACCCGTGAACACAACGGTACGACCCGTGAACACAACAGTACGACCGTTGGATATGATGACCTGATTTTTAACCTGACTCTCAAGGCAGGCCATGTTTACATCATCCTGTTCACAAGGTTAAACTGCTTATTGCTGCAACAACGTCAGACAGCCCAGGGGAACAGCTGCAACAAGCAAGACTGCCAGGGAGGAACAGAAGACCTACTGATGAAGGTGCTGCCATTACCAAGACAGCAGAGAGTGACCCCAGCCTGGCCAGTGACCCGTCATCTACAATGTGTGAATGAAGTTGATTATTAGCACCATGAAGTCATCATGAGTCACGGTGCGAGGAAGTTTATATTTGTGGAAAATTCTCTTGTCTTACTTGCCTTTGTTGCCGTCTTCATGGCTGAGACGGTCGTGATGAATAATGTACCATGAGTTACGTACATAGACACTACGCAGACCCCATGGTCCATGAGAAGTGGTCTGGGATAATCAGTGCTGGTGTGAGGAAAGTTGCACGCCACATTCTCCCACGCCAGCTACACAGACCCTGAACACCTTGGGCCCTACCATATGGGGACCAGACAGTGTTATCCCTGTGTGTCCTACGTCCATATTCCCCCGCACTGATCCTAAGTTCTCGACGTTACATGTTTCGTTGCTCCGAAGCACGAGTTCGATACTGAAGAGTTGGACGCTGGAACACGAATCCTAACCGATTTCGAACCTCGACTTTTAAAACCTGAATTCGAACCCAGAGCTAAAAGCTTAAGTTTAAACCCAGAGATCGAACCCAGAGATCGAAGCCAATGCTGGAATCTGTATTGCGTTGGTAGTACGTTCGTGGCGTAGATCTGTGTCTGGTTGTGAAAACGTCCTTCATCAACATCATTATTTACGGGGTTCGTGTTGTGGCGAGGCACTCCTGGCTTGTTGTGGAAGTGGATCCACTTGTGTTAATGTGAGGTGAGGTGGGTCACGTGTCTGTAGTAATACTGAAAATATAGATGGCAGTTTTATGGTCATTTGTTTACATTGAGAATATAGTCATGATATATTTTACCATAACTCTAGCATGAACCTGATGAAGGCATTGTGTTCCACCTTGATGGTGTTCACTGAAGGAATCATCTGTTCCGAACATGCTGGCTGGGATGAATCTTTTCTTGGTATTATTCATCAGAATGAATCATCTCATCGTGATGTATTCTGAGGGTAATGTGGTCATCCGTTCAGTGTATAACTACATATTTCGTACGTTTCCTCACCCTCACTTCCATGGTCGACGTGAGGAAATGTGACACGAGAGTCTACCCTGTGGGGGTTGAGGTGTACCTCACGTGAGGTGTGAGGTGCTTGTGGTGGGGGTGGGGGGGTGAAATGGGTAGTAGGGATTGCCTCCCCCCCCTCCTCCCCTACTGTTACCTAAAGATTTCTATGATAAATTGTGTCTATGTACTACCCTACTCCTGCCCACACACACACACACACACACACACACACACCTGAGTGCCAGGTAGGGTGTCATTAATGTGTGGCGTCACGAACGTTTCGTGGTTGGCTCCCTCGTCGTAATAACGAGGTCGTCAGCCAGGTTCAGCCTTGTGTTCAGGTTTGACTGACAGTCTCACGTTCGCATTAAGCACGTTTCCAGCCCGACTCTTGCACTGATTCGTAGTAAGGAGGTCCAGGTCCTGGCTCCAGCCCGACGGTCGTAATAACGAGGTTCCATCCTAGACACCCAGTTAAAGAGGTCGTGGTGTCCCTATGTGGTCCGCCAGACACTCGTTATAGTGGTATTCACCGCTATACGGTTCATTACACATGCCGTTATTATAAGTGAGTCGACCACCGTAGCACTCTAGTGAGGGCCGTTCTAGGACGCAAGGACACCAGCCTTACTAGTGGGTCGGGTACCATGGGAGGTGGCTGGCTGGCTGGCTGGCTGCTAGCTAGGTGAGTGGTCGGTTGGCTGGCAGGCTGGTGTCCTGGCTGGCTAGTTGGTCAGCCAGATAATTGATCGGCTGGCTGGCTGGCTGGCTGGCTGGTTGGTTGCTAGCTAGGTGAGTGGTCGGTTGGCTGGCAGGCTGGTGTCCTGGCTGGCTGGCTGGCTGGCTGGCTGGCTGATGAGGAACTGGATGGCTGGACTGTTGGCCTATGGGGACGTTCATATTGTTAGCTGGCTCACTAGCTCATACTGGCTGGTTGGCTGGCTGTCCTGCTAGCTCCAGCTGGTTGGCTAGTTGGCTGGCTCACTAGCTCATACTGGCTGGTTGGCTGGCTGTCCTGCTAGCTCCAGCTGGTTGGCTAGTTGGCTGGCTCACTAGCTCCTGATGGCTGGTTGGCTGGCTGTCCTGCTAGCTCCAGCTGGTTGGCTAGTTGGCTGGCTCACTAGCTCATACTGGTTGGTTGGCTGGCTGTCCTGCTAGCTCCAGCTGGTTGGCTAGTTGGCTGGCTCACTAGCTCATACTGGCTGGTTGGCTGGCTGTCCTGCTAGCTCCAGCTGGTTGGCTAGTTGGCTGGCTCACTAGCTCCTATTAGCTGGGTGGCTGGCTCAGTAAATCCTCCCGCCACACTCCAGTCTTTGTTCTGCCTCTCACTCCCTTATTATATCCCCCCCCACCTCTCCCCCTCCCTCCCGCACTCCTCCCCCTGCTTCCTGGTGGGGAGGGAGGGAGGGAGGGGGAGAAGGGTTATGGTATCGGGCCCGCATGTGTGTACGCCTTTATATACCCAGACACCTGTGTTTGTACGCCTGTATGGACGCACACACTTGTGTGTGTACACACTCACGTGCGTATGTTCGATACACATTTTCGTGTCATGAATCACGGACCCTATCTTGCTGGGACTAGCCAGGCGTGACACATAGCTTGAACACCTTGGTATAGTGTACAGGGGTAGTACATCACAGGGGGTGAGTGTACAGGGGTAGTACATCACAGGGGGTGAGTGTACAGAGGTAGTACATCACAGTGTACAGAGGTAGTACATGGTGTGAAAGTGTACGTCGCCTCAGATCTGGGTCGGTACATGACCTTCTCCTCAGCGCTCTTACCCATGACTGCTTCAGGGCGAACCCATGACTCACCAGCGACTGAATGGGTCACCTATGCCTCTCTCAAGGCCAGTGAATGAATGAGTTACCCATGACTCACTTACAGCCACTAGGTGAATGTTACCTAGTGTGTGTGTGTGTGTGTGTGTGTGTATGTGTGTGTGTGTGTGTGATGGCGTACTGTACTCATTCACAAGTCTTAATATGTTCAGTATTGTACAATAGTTACGTGTATGATGGCCGCGCCGTAGCAAGAGAGGTACATACATATATGGCCACACGTCTTCATTAAGAACTGCCACAGTAAACACCACAGTGGGACACCACAGTAGAAGCGCTGATGGTGTGTCCGCTGCTCCACCAGACGTGTGTATTTCTTCATTACTTTGACTTGATTTGATGTCTTTGTGTGGCTTTCAGAGGATCATAGATTACTACCGCTCGTAGCACTTTATATGGTGACTCCGTTTGTCCCTGAAAAAGTATACAGTTACTTCTTGATTTGATGGGCTTTATATATCCTCAGATGGGGCTGGTGTATATCCTCAGATGGGGCTAGTGTATAGCCCCAGACGGTGCTGGTATATTCCTCAGATGGTGCTGGTATACGCATATCCTCAGATGGGTTGAAGTATTTCTTTGCGCCCTGCGGACTCACCAAGCCAGCCTCAGGTGGCGTGTGTTGCTCCCATGATCTGAAAATAATTTTTGTGAAATTTACTTTGAACAAAGAAAGTTAATTACATACCTGAGGTTCCTTGCGCTGTGACCCGCGACTCTGGTGTACTTGTTTCCCCCCCCCCCCCCACCTCTCTCTCTCTCTCTCTCTCTCTCTCTCTCTCTCTCTCTCTCTCTCTCTCTCTCTCTCTCTCTCTCTCTCTCTCTCTCTCTCTCTCTCTCTCTCTATCTCTCTCTCAGTTAATGTCCTCGTCGTAAATTTATGACAACAGTTTCCTTCAGACTCCCTCCTGGCTATTCACTTCCAGGAAATGTCCCTCAGACCTGGAGATGCCTCATCCCAGTGAGCCTTCATACTTAGGCCTCCACACAACATACCTTCACCCGCGGGGAGCTGTACCCCACTGAGTGAATTACCCTGTGCCCGCCCCCACCGTGCGAATCTACCTCGGGTGCCCCCCACCGTTTGAACCTACCATGGGTGTCCCCACCGTGTGAACCCATCTTGGGGGCCCCAACCGTGTGAACCCACCTTGGGGCCCCCCACCGTGTGAACCCACCTTGGGGCCCCCCACCGTGTGAACCCACCTTGGGGCCCCCCACCGTGTGAACCCACTTTGGGGGCCCCCACCGTGTGAACCCACTTTGGGGGCCCCCACCGTGTGAACCCACCTTGATGCTCTACTCCACCGAATCGTACCATCACGTACCCACTGGTCCCTCACACTACCGTTCTCGTAACATGGTAGTGCAGTGTGTGCCACTGTGGTGGTAGCTTTAACATGCTGTCCCGCCGTTCGTTGTGACCACCGCTCGTGTTCATGTTTACAGAACAAAGAATTACTCGGGTTCTGCAGTTAATGTATTCCTTTTGACTGATGTTTATCAAGGTCTTGCTGTTCCTGTGAGTTATTGTATCTTAAGATTAACTCACAAAAATTTATAACCTTCACGTCTTACCACAGCTACCACACACTACCACAGCTACCATGCTGCTGCCACACTGCCACAGCTACCATGCTGCTACCACACTGCCACAGCTACCATGCTGCTACCACACTACCACAGCTACCATGCTGCTACCACACTACCACAGCTACCATGCTGCTACCACACTACCACAGCTACCATGCTGCTGCCACACTGCCACAGCTACCATGCTGCTACCACACTGCCACAGCTACCATGCTGCTACCACACTACCACAGCTACCATGCTGCTACCACACTACCACAGCTACCATGCTGCTACCACACTACCACAGCTACCATGTGAGGATAACACGTTACAACAGTGATCCGCTATTTGACCTAGCGGTCGTCTGATACACTAGTTGACTCACTTGCTGCTCCTTCCTCACCACAAACGTTCCCAGTATCTAAGAAGAAACGTTCGATGGCGTCTCGCAAACGTTCCCGTATATCCCCAAAAGCGGTAGCTGTCACTAATGTGCATTAATAACTCAAAAACGTTTACTGACGTCTTTCACCATTCATTGTAACCGTACAAACGTTAACATATATACGTTTGGTATCAACAGGATACAAGGCAATCGTATAACATGTATTTTGTATATATTCATAGTACAGGTTAGGTCATAGGTTACGCTTTAGTACTGGGCCAAGGTCGTACCGTCCTGCTCAGTGGTCGTACCGTCCTGCTCAGTGGTCGTACCGTCCTGCTCAGTGGTCGTAACTCCGTGCTCAGTGGTCGTAACTCCGTGCTCAGTGGTCGTAACTCCGTGCTCAGTGGTCGTAACTCCGTGCTCAGTGGTCGTAACTCCGTGCTCAGTGGTCGTAACTCCGTGCTCAGTGGTCGTAACTCCGTGCTCAGTGGTCGTAACTCCGTGCTCAGTGGTCGTAACTCCGTGCTCAGTGGTCGTAACTCCGTGCTCAGTGGTCGTAACTCCGTGCTCAGTGGTCGTAACTCCGTGCTCAGTGGTCGTAACTCCGTGCTCTGTTGAAGATATTTACAAAGATTTACGTTTTCCATTGTATACAAATAACAACTGTAATAAGGAGGTCGTTACCACTGGTAAAAGTAAATATCATCATGATCATTAATGATGCTGTTATCGTCGTCGTAAATATAATTAAATGGTCAGAGTAGATATAATGTGTTCATTATACCATCGTGTTAATGAGATGGAAGCAGACACCTCTGGTAGTAATATGTGGGCCACAACTATGTGCAACTTACGAATACATTCCTGTGTGCCTGGTATATTATGTGGGATGGTGACACATCATGGTTATATGATGTGATGTTTGCACATAAGGATGTACGTAATGTTATGTGATGTTCCAAGGCGTTTAAAAACCTGCGATGTGCCAGATGTATGATGCATTGCTCGTGTATGGCCTGCCGTGTCCAGGTGTATGATGATGTGCCGCCGGATTCTTGATGTCCTCCAGCCAGGTGTATGATGTAACGCTGCCAGGTGTATGATGTAACGCTGCCAGGTATATGATGTAACGCTGCCAGGTGTATGATGTAACGCTGCCAGGTGTATGATGTAACGCTGCCAGGTGTATGATGTAACGCTGCCAGGTGTATGATGTAACGCTGCCAGGTGTATGATGTAACGCTGCCAGGTGTATGATGTAACGCTGCCAGGTGTATGATGTAACGCTGCCAGGTGTATGATGTAACGCTGCCAGGTGTATGATGTAACGCTGCCAGGTGTATGATGTAACGCTGCCAGGTGTATGATGTAACGCTGCCAGGTGTATGATGTAACGCTGCCAGGTGTATGATGTAACGCTGCCAGGTGTATGATGTAACGCTGCCAGGTGTATGATGTAACGCTGCCAGGTGTATGATGTAACGCTGCCAGGTGTATGATGTAACGCTGCCAGGTGTATGATGTAACGCTGCCAGGTGTATGATGTAACGCTGCCAGGTGTATGATGTAACGCTGCCAGGTGTATGATGTAACGCTGCCAGGTGTATGATGTAACGCTGCCAGGTGTATGATGTAACGCTGCCAGGTGTATGATGTAACGCTGCCAGGTGTATGATGTAACGCTGCCAGGTGTATGATGTAACGCTGCCAGGTGTATGATGTAACGCTGCCAGGTGTATGATGTAACGCTGCCAGGTGTATGATGTAACGCTGCCAGGTGTATGATGTAACGCTGCCAGGTGTATGATGTAACGCTGCCAGGTGTATGATGTAACGCTGCCAGGTGTATGATGTAACGCTGCCAGGTGTATGATGTAACGCTGCCAGGTGTATGATGTAACGCTGCCAGGTGTATGATGTAACGCTGCCAGGTGTATGATGTAACGCTGCCAGGTGTATGATGTAACGCTGCCAGGTGTATGATGTAACGCTGCCAGGTGTATGATGTAACGCTGCCAGGTGTATGATGTAACGCTGCCAGGTGTATGATGTAACGCTGCCAGGTGTATGATGTAACGCTGCCAGGTGTATGATGTAACGCTGCCAGGTGTATGATGTAACGCTGCCAGGTGTATGATGTAACGCTGCCAGGTGTATGATGTAACGCTGCCAGGTGTATGATGTAACGCTGCCAGGTGTATGATGTAACGCTGCCAGGTGTATGATGTAACGCTGCCAGGTGTATGATGTAACGCTGCCAGGTGTATGATGTAACGCTGCCAGGTGTATGATGTAACGCTGCCAGGTGTATGATGTAACGCTGCCAGGTGTATGATGTAACGCTGCCAGGTGTATGATGTAACGCTGCCAGGTGTATGATGTAACGCTGCCAGGTGTATGATGTAACGCTGCCAGGTGTATGATGTAACGCTGCCAGGTGTATGATGTAACGCTGCCAGGTGTATGATGTAACGCTGCCAGGTGTATGATGTAACGCTGCCAGGTGTATGATGTAACGCTGCCAGGTGTATGATGTAACGCTGCCAGGTGTATGATGTAACGCTGCCAGGTGTATGATGTAACGCTGCCAGGTGTATGATGTAACGCTGCCAGGTGTATGATGTAACGCTGCCAGGTGTATGATGTAACGCTGCCAGGTGTATGATGTAACGCTGCCAGGTGTATGATGTAACGCTGCCAGGTGTATGATGTAACGCTGCCAGGTGTATGATGTAACGCTGCCAGGTGTATGATGTAACGCTGCCAGGTGTATGATGTAACGCTGCCAGGTGTATGATGTAACGCTGCCAGGTGTATGATGTAACGCTGCCAGGTGTATGATGTAACGCTGCCAGGTGTATGATGTAACGCTGCCAGGTGTATGATGTAACGCTGCCAGGTGTATGATGTAACGCTGCCAGGTGTATGATGTAACGCTGCCAGGTGTATGATGTAACGCTGCCAGGTGTATGATGTAACGCTGCCAGGTGTATGATGTAACGCTGCCAGGTGTATGATGTAACGCTGCCAGGTGTATGATGTAACGCTGCCAGGTGTATGATGTAACGCTGCCAGGTGTATGATGTAACGCTGCCAGGTGTATGATGTAACGCTGCCAGGTGTATGATGTAACGCTGCCAGGTGTATGATGTAACGCTGCCAGGTGTATGATGTAACGCTGCCAGGTGTATGATGTAACGCTGCCAGGTGTATGATGTAACGCTGCCAGGTGTATGATGTAACGCTGCCAGGTGTATGATGTAACGCTGCCAGGTGTATGATGTAACGCTGCCAGGTGTATGATGTAACGCTGCCAGGTGTATGATGTAACGCTGCCAGGTGTATGATGTAACGCTGCCAGGTGTATGATGTAACGCTGCCAGGTGTATGATGTAACGCTGCCAGGTGTATGATGTAACGCTGCCAGGTGTATGATGTAACGCTGCCAGGTGTATGATGTAACGCTGCCAGGTGTATGATGTAACGCTGCCAGGTGTATGATGTAACGCTGCCAGGTGTATGATGTAACGCTGCCAGGTGTATGATGTAACGCTGCCAGGTGTATGATGTAACGCTGCCAGGTGTATGATGTAACGCTGCCAGGTGTATGATGTAACGCTGCCAGGTGTATGATGTAACGCTGCCAGGTGTATGATGTAACGCTGCCAGGTGTATGATGTAACGCTGCCAGGTGTATGATGTAACGCTGCCAGGTGTATGATGTAACGCTGCCAGGTGTATGATGTAACGCTGCCAGGTGTATGATGTAACGCTGCCAGGTGTATGATGTAACGCTGCCAGGTGTATGATGTAACGCTGCCAGGTGTATGATGTAACGCTGCCAGGTGTATGATGTAACGCTGCCAGGTGTATGATGTAACGCTGCCAGGTGTATGATGTAACGCTGCCAGGTGTATGATGTAACGCTGCCAGGTGTATGATGTAACGCTGCCAGGTGTATGATGTAACGCTGCCAGGTGTATGATGTAACGCTGCCAGGTGTATGATGTAACGCTGCCAGGTGTATGATGTAACGCTGCCAGGTGTATGATGTAACGCTGCCAGGTGTATGATGTAACGCTGCCAGGTGTATGATGTAACGCTGCCAGGTGTATGATGTAACGCTGCCAGGTGTATGATGTAACGCTGCCAGGTGTATGATGTAACGCTGCCAGGTGTATGATGTAACGCTGCCAGGTGTATGATGTAACGCTGCCAGGTGTATGATGTAACGCTGCCAGGTGTATGATGTAACGCTGCCAGGTGTATGATGTAACGCTGCCAGGTGTATGATGTAACGCTGCCAGGTGTATGATGTAACGCTGCCAGGTGTATGATGTAACGCTGCCAGGTGTATGATGTAACGCTGCCAGGTGTATGATGTAACGCTGCCAGGTGTATGATGTAACGCTGCCAGGTGTATGATGTAACGCTGCCAGGTGTATGATGTAACGCTGCCAGGTGTATGATGTAACGCTGCCAGGTGTATGATGTAACGCTGCCAGGTGTATGATGTAACGCTGCCAGGTGTATGATGTAACGCTGCCAGGTGTATGATGTAACGCTGCCAGGTGTATGATGTAACGCTGCCAGGTGTATGATGTAACGCTGCCAGGTGTATGATGTAACGCTGCCAGGTGTATGATGTAACGCTGCCAGGTGTATGATGTAACGCTGCCAGGTGTATGATGTAACGCTGCCAGGTGTATGATGTAACGCTGCCAGGTGTATGATGTAACGCTGCCAGGTGTATGATGTAACGCTGCCAGGTGTATGATGTAACGCTGCCAGGTGTATGATGTAACGCTGCCAGGTGTATGATGTAACGCTGCCAGGTGTATGATGTAACGCTGCCAGGTGTATGATGTAACGCTGCCAGGTGTATGATGTAACGCTGCCAGGTGTATGATGTAACGCTGCCAGGTGTATGATGTAACGCTGCCAGGTGTATGATGTAACGCTGCCAGGTGTATGATGTAACGCTGCCAGGTGTATGATGTAACGCTGCCAGGTGTATGATGTAACGCTGCCAGGTGTATGATGTAACGCTGCCAGGTGTATGATGTAACGCTGCCAGGTGTATGATGTAACGCTGCCAGGTGTATGATGTAACGCTGCCAGGTGTATGATGTAACGCTGCCAGGTGTATGATGTAACGCTGCCAGGTGTATGATGTAACGCTGCCAGGTGTATGATGTAACGCTGCCAGGTGTATGATGTAACGCTGCCAGGTGTATGATGTAACGCTGCCAGGTGTATGATGTAACGCTGCCAGGTGTATGATGTAACGCTGCCAGGTGTATGATGTAACGCTGCCAGGTGTATGATGTAACGCTGCCAGGTGTATGATGTAACGCTGCCAGGTGTATGATGTAACGCTGCCAGGTGTATGATGTAACGCTGCCAGGTGTATGATGTAACGCTGCCAGGTGTATGATGTAACGCTGCCAGGTGTATGATGTAACGCTGCCAGGTGTATGATGTAACGCTGCCAGGTGTATGATGTAACGCTGCCAGGTGTATGATGTAACGCTGCCAGGTGTATGATGTAACGCTGCCAGGTGTATGATGTAACGCTGCCAGGTGTATGATGTAACGCTGCCAGGTGTATGATGTAACGCTGCCAGGTGTATGATGTAACGCTGCCAGGTGTATGATGTAACGCTGCCAGGTGTATGATGTAACGCTGCCAGGTGTATGATGTAACGCTGCCAGGTGTATGATGTAACGCTGCCAGGTGTATGATGTAACGCTGCCAGGTGTATGATGTAACGCTGCCAGGTGTATGATGTAACGCTGCCAGGTGTATGATGTAACGCTGCCAGGTGTATGATGTAACGCTGCCAGGTGTATGATGTAACGCTGCCAGGTGTATGATGTAACGCTGCCAGGTGTATGATGTAACGCTGCCAGGTGTATGATGTAACGCTGCCAGGTGTATGATGTAACGCTGCCAGGTGTATGATGTAACGCTGCCAGGTGTATGATGTAACGCTGCCAGGTGTATGATGTAACGCTGCCAGGTGTATGATGTAACGCTGCCAGGTGTATGATGTAACGCTGCCAGGTGTATGATGTAACGCTGCCAGGTGTATGATGTAACGCTGCCAGGTGTATGATGTAACGCTGCCAGGTGTATGATGTAACGCTGCCAGGTGTATGATGTAACGCTGCCAGGTGTATGATGTAACGCTGCCAGGTGTATGATGTAACGCTGCCAGGTGTATGATGTAACGCTGCCAGGTGTATGATGTAACGCTGCCAGGTGTATGATGTAACGCTGCCAGGTGTATGATGTAACGCTGCCAGGTGTATGATGTAACGCTGCCAGGTGTATGATGTAACGCTGCCAGGTGTATGATGTAACGCTGCCAGGTGTATGATGTAACGCTGCCAGGTGTATGATGTAACGCTGCCAGGTGTATGATGTAACGCTGCCAGGTGTATGATGTAACGCTGCCAGGTGTATGATGTAACGCTGCCAGGTGTATGATGTAACGCTGCCAGGTGTATGATGTAACGCTGCCAGGTGTATGATGTAACGCTGCCAGGTGTATGATGTAACGCTGCCAGGTGTATGATGTAACGCTGCCAGGTGTATGATGTAACGCTGCCAGGTGTATGATGTAACGCTGCCAGGTGTATGATGTAACGCTGCCAGGTGTATGATGTAACGCTGCCAGGTGTATGATGTAACGCTGCCAGGTGTATGATGTAACGCTGCCAGGTGTATGATGTAACGCTGCCAGGTGTATGATGTAACGCTGCCAGGTGTATGATGTAACGCTGCCAGGTGTATGATGTAACGCTGCCAGGTGTATGATGTAACGCTGCCAGGTGTATGATGTAACGCTGCCAGGTGTATGATGTAACGCTGCCAGGTGTATGATGTAACGCTGCCAGGTGTATGATGTAACGCTGCCAGGTGTATGATGTAACGCTGCCAGGTGTATGATGTAACGCTGCCAGGTGTATGATGTAACGCTGCCAGGTGTATGATGTAACGCTGCCAGGTGTATGATGTAACGCTGCCAGGTGTATGATGTAACGCTGCCAGGTGTATGATGTAACGCTGCCAGGTGTATGATGTAACGCTGCCAGGTGTATGATGTAACGCTGCCAGGTGTATGATGTAACGCTGCCAGGTGTATGATGTAACGCTGCCAGGTGTATGATGTAACGCTGCCAGGTGTATGATGTAACGCTGCCAGGTGTATGATGTAACGCTGCCAGGTGTATGATGTAACGCTGCCAGGTGTATGATGTAACGCTGCCAGGTGTATGATGTAACGCTGCCAGGTGTATGATGTAACGCTGCCAGGTGTATGATGTAACGCTGCCAGGTGTATGATGTAACGCTGCCAGGTGTATGATGTAACGCTGCCAGGTGTATGATGTAACGCTGCCAGGTGTATGATGTAACGCTGCCAGGTATATTATTATTATTATTATTATTATTATTATCATTACTATTATTATTATAATCATTATTATTATGAGAGTTTATAATCATAACTGTTGACGACTGTGATGACCATTAATATGTGTTCCTGTGCTTGTGTTGCCTACAGTCCCGGAGCGAGAGTATGGCGTCGGTGTGCTCGGCCGGGGCGGAGGGCCGCTACGGCACCGTGACCATCAAGGGCGAGATCGAGCTGGGCCTCCAGTACAACTACAAGGAGGGCCAGCTGGAGTGCCGGGTGGTGCAGTGCCGCGACCTGGCCGCCGTAGATAACAAGAGGAACCGTTCCGACCCGTGAGTACCTCCCTCCCTCCTGCTGACCCAGGCCACTTGACCAGGGCGAGCACACACCCGCCTCAGCCCCTCCAACCCTCCCTCACACACCTGTCTCAACCCCTCTGTCACACACCTGTTGATGACCCCACCTTTATCTCTCGAGCCGTCTGGGTGTGGATATGCTATCCATGTGTCTGTCTAGACGGTGATTTGTCTCAGCTGGTCGATCTGGATACATCTCCCTCTGGGTATGTCTTCCGTTGGATGTCTCCCGATGGATATGTTTGGATGTCTCTCTGGATATGTCTCCCGCTAGATATGTCTCCCTCTGGATATGCCTCCCTCTGGATATGTCTCCCTCTGGATATGTCTCCCTCTGGATATGCCTCCCTCTGGATATGTCTCCCGCTAGATATGTCTCCCTCTGGATATGTCTCCCTTTAAGGCTTGATCATTATCTGTCGTCTATATTAATCGATGCATGTCCGTATGTCTGTTTAGAAGATTGCAGACAGTCTATTCATTAGGGAATGACTGCACACAATGACCTGTTAATCACTAAGCTGTGAACATCCACTTTATACTGACCAACATACGTCTCACTCGACTCATGTTTCAATTGTCTGTCTGTTATAGTGCTGTAGTGATCCTCATCTACTTCATATCTCGTCAATGTCTTTGTGTGCGTTGCAGTTTGGCACAGTCTCGGTAGATATGATTCACATCAGTATATCTCCGTATTCAACTCTGTGGCAATATCTGTTGAGCAGGACGTCTGGCTGTCGCCCCGGTTCATCTCTGTGTCGATGCTCACATCAGTCTGTTGGCAGAGACCATTTGGTGTGTCCTGTTCCCCGTGACGCGTCACGAGGTGGTCTGCAACCCAGCACGGTTCTCGATCTCACTTTGGCCGGAGACAAGCGGGGACAACAGATGGTTGTTGTCACACTGACGGTTTGAGTCCTGACACTTCCCCGGGAAGGGTTTGTCATCCCGGTTCCTTGACTGGCCCTACATGTGCCCTACGACCCCAGTGTTCCCTTTAGGAAGCTGGCACCTTGACAGACTGCAACTTCAGAAGGCCCAGAAACTCACTTACATCCTAGTTGATCCTATTGGCTGGCACCGTGGCTGTTTATAGAGGTGTTCTGAGCCTGGAGGCCAGTAGTCTGGTGGCTATAGCTCCGAACATGCCCTTCATGCGACCAAGGACCCCGACAGGCACTGGAGAGAATTTGATCAGGGGTCAGTAGAGTGACAACCCTGAGCAGTCCAAGAATTCATATATGTGAGTCGAATTTTAAGGTCAACCCTCGACCCTTACCCCCTTCAGATGACAAGAGTGTACCTTACACTGCCGTGGCGCTGCAGTGCCCCTACTGCACATCGCTCTTGTACCCCATCCCTCCACCTCCTGTACCGCACCCCTCTACTCCCACCCACAGTAGTGATGACGCAAGTCATGGCATATATAATAATTTCATCAGATTCCGTCACTCTAGAACTCTAGCTCCGTTCCTTCATGGGGACCCTAACTCGTCACTACCGTTTGTAGACGCCCATCACATCCAGACTCCCGCGGGAGGTGTCGCAGTAGCGGCCGTGTCCTTAGATGGTCTTAAGGGCAGGTGAGGAGCTAGAGTGCGGGGGAGGAGGGGCCAATCAATGACCGATTTTACTCGGAGTGTGTGTGTGTGTGTGGGTCGGTGGGTGGGTCGGTGGGCAGGTGGCCATGTGTACTGGCTGATTATGACGAATGCTCTCTCTCTCTCTCTCTCTCTCTCTCTCTCTCTCTCTCTCTCTCTCTCTCTCTCTCTCTCTCTCTCTCTCTCTCTCTCTCTCTCTCATTTGCTAACATGAGGGTTAGTTATGGCTCTGCTCAGAACTAGCACTTCAGTGGCCATCAGATTTCACTACTTAAACCAAGGTTGCTGCCTTTTTATCTGCCTCTTCTACACGTGTTGCGGGCATGTAGTCCACAAACACAATCTTTTCATCTCGCACACAACACTTAAAAAATGTGTCACATGATTCATTCTTCGTAACTCCTAATTTTCGTGTGATAAATGCTTCTGAACATTAGCCCTGCCTTTTGGCAAAGTTTCGTCGTAAGAATTCATAATTAAGTAGGTATTTCAGTGTTGGCGGGGTGCTGACGGGAATGGATGATGGCAGCAAGTATGAATATTTACATATGTATATAGGTATGTGTATGTATATGTATGCATACTTTGAAATGTATATGTACGTATATGTGCGTGTGTGTGTTTATGTATATTCATGTATATGGATTGGGCCATTCTTTCGTCTGTTGCCTTGCGTTACCTCGCTAACGCGGGAGACGGCGATTAAGTATAATGAAATACACACACACACATATATATGTGTGTGTGTGTGTGTGTGTGTGTGTGTGTGTGTTATATGGTTGCGATGTGGTTGAGAGAGCAGAAGAGGGTGTATTGAAATGGTTTGGTCACATGGAGAGAATAAGTGAGGAAAGATTGACAAAGAGGATATATGTGTCAGAGATGGAGGGAACGAGAAGTGGGAGACCAAAATGGAGGTGGAAGGCTGGAGTTAAAAAGATTTTAAGCGATCGGGGCCTGAACATACAGGAGGGTGAAAGGCGTGCAAGGAATAGAGTGAATTGGAATGATGTGGTATACCGGGGTCGACATGCTGTCATTATAATGAACCAGGGCATGTGAAGCGTCTGGGGTAAACCATGGAAAGCTTTGTGGGGCCTGGATGTGGAAAGGGAGCTGTGGTTTCGGTGCATTACACATGACAGCTAGAGACTGAATGTGAACGAATGTGGCCTTTGTTTTCTCTTCCTAGAGCTTCCTCGCGCGCGCGCGGGGGCAGGGAGTGCTGTTTCATGTGTGGCGGGGTGGCGATGGGAATGAATGAGGGCAGCAAGTATGAATATGTACATGTGTATATATGTATATGTCTGTGTATGTACCTGTATACATACGTTGAAATGTATAGGTATGTACATGTGCGTATGTGGGCGTTTATGTAAATGCATGTGTATGTGGGTGGGTTGGGCCATTCTTTCGTGTTTCCTTAAGCTACCTCGCTAACGCGGGAGACGCCGAGTAGGTATGAAAAAAAACGAAATATATATATATATATATATATATATATATATATATATATATATTCGCCATTTCCCGCGTTAGCGAGGTAGCGTTTAGAACAGAGGACTGAGCCAAGAGGGAAAAATCCTCACTTGGCCCCCTTCTCTGTTCCTTCTTTTAGAAAAGTAAAAACTAGAGGGGAGGATTTCCAGCCTCTCCCTCCCTCCCCTTTTAGTCACCTTTTACGACACGCAGGGAATACATGGGAAGTATCCTTTCTCCCCTATCCTATCCTATGTGTGTGTGTGTGTGTGTGTGTGTGTACAGTTTAGAAGTACTTCACGAGCAGAATCAAGGTGGGGGAACATAAACTATAATGAGGGGATGAAAAGGTTAGACCTTTACAGCGAAGAAAGAGGAGAAAGATGCATGATAATCAGTCCATGGCAACAATATGAAGGAATAGAGGACATGTTTTGGACCTGAAAGTTTTTTTTGTAATTGTAATTTCCTAATGTTTTGTGATATGGTATTATTTCATTGAGGTTGAGCAGCATGGCATTATGAGCTTCCATTCTTTATTTTCTTGGATGAAGATAAGTCTCATTTCATTATGCTATACTTTCTCTCCAAACCTTTTAGTAATGTGTACTGTGGCACAGAATTAAGTAAGTTTTCCATCTGCAGGTATGTCAAAGTCTACTTGCTCCCTGATAAGTCCAAGAGTGGCAAGAGGAAAACCAAAGTCAAGAAGCACACACTTAATCCAGTCTTTGAGGAAGTGCTGCGGGTAAGTTTGTAAAGAGGGGCAAGTATGAAGTCTGTTGGGGATAAGAGAGCTTGGGAAGTGAGTCAGTTGTTGTTCGCTGATGATACAGCGCTGGTGGCTGATTCATGTGAGAAACTGCAGAAGCTGGTGACTGAGTTTGGTAAAGTGTGTGGAAGAAGAAAGTTAAGAGTAAATGTGAATAAGAGCAAGGTTATTAGGTACAGTAGGGTTGAGGGTCAAGTCAATTGGGAGGTGAGTTTGAATGGAGAAAAACTGGAGGAAGTAAAGTGTTTTAGATATCTGGGAGTGGATCTGGCAGCGGATGGAACCATGGAAGCGGAAGTGGATCATAGGGTGGGGGAGGGGGCGAAAATTCTGGGGGCCTTGAAGAATGTGTGGAAGTCGAGAACATTATCTCGGAAAGCAAAACTGGGTATGTTTGAAGGAATAGTGGTTCCAACAATGTTGTATGGTTGCGAGGCGTGGGCTATGGATAGAGTTGTGCGCAGGAGGATGGATGTGCTGGAAATGAGATGTTTGAGGACAATGTGTGGTGTGAGGTGGTTTGATCGAGTGAGTAATGTAAGGGTAAGAGAGATGTGTGGAAATAAAAAGAGCGTGGTTGAGAGAGCAGAAGAGGGTGTTTTGAAGTGGTTTGGGCACATGGAGAGAATGAGTGAGGAAAGATTGACCAAGAGGATATATGTGTCGGAGGTGGAGGGAACGAGGAGAAGAGGGAGACCAAATTGGAGGTGGAAAGATGGAGTGAAAAAGATTTTGTGTGATCGGGGCCTGAACATGCAGGAGGGTGAAAGGAGGGCAAGGAATAGAGTGAATTGGAGCGATGTGGTATACCGGGGTTGACGTGCCGTCAGTGGATTGAATCAAGGCATGTGAAGCGTCTGGGGTAAACCATGGAAAGCTGTGTAGGTATGTATATTTGCGTGTGTGGACATATGTGTATACATGTGTATGGGGGGGGTTGGGCCATTTCTTTCGTCTGTTTCCTTGCGCTACCTCGCAAACGCGGGAGACAGCGACAAAGTATAATAAAAAAAAAAGAGATAATATATATATATATATATATATATATATATATATATATATATATATATATATATATATATATATATATATATATTTCATATGTGTGAACTTTTGGTACATTTCATGTACAAGTAGTTGCTGTTTGAACATTCTACTCAGGGTTACAACTCAACCTCAACTTGTGCAATAAGCTATTTTCTTCGGGAGGTTTTGGTTTTCTCATCTAGTGCCTTTGTATACTTTTGCTATTCCCTTCATAATGAGCAAATACATTCACAATTTGCAACACTTTGGTCATCATTCAGAATCAGATTAGATTATATTCTTGGCTTTTATGATCATATAATGCACAACATGTACCTGCATTTATAGGTGATGAAGTGTACTAGCCAGTCGTTAAGATGGTAAGTTCGAAGCATCTTGTGAGCCTACCTGGAAAAAACAGAGTTACTGTGATATTCATCTGCTGTAATGTTAATATTGACAGATGACTGTGAAAACTTTAGTACTTTATAAAGTGGATTTTTTGAATGAACATAATGTAATATCTGTGTCCAGCTGCCTTTTCTCATAGGATTACAGGCTGCACCATGCAGAAACCACCCAGAGCATCTATGTTTCTCTTTGTATCTCCACTAATCTCTGAACTAGAACTTCTTCACACTTTTTCTCACTTTATTGTATTCTATTATACCCTCAGTCATTTTTTTATTCTTTTGTATCCTCAGTCTTCCTTTACCTCTTTACCACAAACTGTTCTTATTTACTAACCAATATTTCTTCAGGCAATTACACATGAAGAATTTATGTGTCACTTAACAGAATATATCAAAAATTCTTGTTTATCCTGAAATAAAAAGTCTTTATATGTTGAAAAAATTTGTTAAGCGCCAAAGGAAAGGAGGCTCTTTCAGGCCATTTATTTTTGGAATAATACATTTTTTCAGTAACTTATGATGATTTTCATGCAACAAACACTGAAAACATTGTAGTGTGTTCTCATTATGCATTTTCTAACTTTGATCATTTGACTTTTAACAAAGTTATATTGGAAAACTGTTCAAATAACCCTTGACCATTTGTATTGAATTTCAGGAATGATTAAACAAAGGTACGAATTAGATTGAGAAGGAAAAACCACTAGAAAGATGACTTGTGATAAAGCATGGAACAGGGCTGAACCATAACAAAATTAATCCTTAGTGTGTGTCTTAACTGCTCTTTACGTATTCATTCAACAGTTTAGTACAACAATGAGTGAACTCGATTCTCGGACGTTGTGGGTCTCTGTGTGGCACAGTGATATGTTTGGCCGCAATGACTTTTTAGGAGAGGTCATTATTTCCTTAACGGACACAGTATTTGATGATGTCACACCCAGATGGTATCCTCTACAAGATAGAGTAAGTATGTGTGTTTGAAAAATGTATAACAAGACATTGTGTGTTACTGTTACAAGTAATGTTTATTATTAAATTTCTTTTTTTTATACTTTTTATAGTGTTTTTCATTTCTCATCAATCTTTGTTTTTCGTGGCAGATGGAGCCAATGGAAGACCTCAGTTACAGTCCACGAGGTGACTTGATCTTGGCGCTTAAGTTTGTTCCACCAGATGCAGTCAGTACCAAGAAGTCCCGTCGGTCTCGAGGAGCTCTCCATGTGCTTGTGAAGGAAGCCAAGAGTTTAGCTGCAGCAAGACCTCATGGCACAGCAGATCCTATCTGCAAAGGGTGTGTTATTTATGTACATGGTTGTTAGAAATGGACTATAGAATAGAGCTTTGGAAACTCAGAAATAGATTTCAGAATTTTTACGTTCAGAACTTAAAATATTGATATAATCACATTTACTCTCAATTTCCTCTCTCATGCACTCCCAAACTCGGACAACATCTTCGATAATTTTTCACTCGAATCTACCACCAGTACTGTGTCATCAGCAAACTACAGCTGACTCACATCCCAGCACCCCCTCACCTCCAATAGACTGCATACTCACCCCCTCTCAGAGACCCTTACATTTTGAAATACTTGATAAATCATTCTATTTCAGGCTTCTTCTTCCTGAGAAGGGGAAAGCCTCCAAACAGAAGACAAGTGTGTGCCGTAAGACATTAAACCCTACTTGGAATCATACTTTAGTGTTTGAAGACACAAGCTTACAAGAGCTAACAGAGCGTGCTCTAGAACTGTCAGTTTGGGACCATGACCGCTTAGGACCATCACAGTTCCTTGGGGGCTGCAGACTAAACTTAGGCAAGGGTAAGTCACTTTTTTTTGTGAGATTATGAATCATAATACTGTGTGGGCTTGTTTATGGTTAAAGACTATAAAACACATGTCAGAGAACAGCTTCTTTTTGAAGTCCCATCATTTCCTTGAAAAGTCCATTGCTTTAGGAATTATTCAATGACATTAAAAAAGGTCAGCATCAAATCATGGCTAGAACTGTTTCTCTTCATACTGTAGGGCAACCAGAATGTTAGCATACTGCTTGTCCAGATTTAAGTCTCTTGATAAGGACGTCATCATGTCTCCCTTTACATTCAGAATTATTGGAGTTCTGTTTGGTTTGGACATTTTAGAGTTCGATACTATTGTCATACTCTTTAAATTGCATTTCCTTTCAACCATTGCAGTGGATGCTCTGTAACTCAACTAGAATCAGTGAAACTGCAAGGATGTTTTCACTCCCTTTCCTTGGGTATTGATTATAGTAATCAAGCAGTGTCTGTCTCTCTTTTAGAATCATAAATGGAGTAAGTACTGTTGATTCTTACAGTTGAAGAAGCTTAAAGACAAAGAAACAAAAAGCTAGATCAAGACATGGAATGAATTATGATTTTAGTTGTAATAAACAGAATCATATGATTGTGAATGAATGTCCTGATAAACAGAATGGAAGATGAACTAGGTGAAATAGTGGATGATATGGAAATTTGAATAGACTTGACAGTAAACGAGACTATTTAGAAAATCAGCACCCATTTTGGAAAAGATTGATAGTAAAACTATTTTAACGACCCATGACCATATTTTTGAGAAACTAATGGAGGGATTGACTACTTAAATGGGAATACATGGGCACACATGAAAAGATGGTCAGTGTCAGACCTGTAATTAAAAAAGTCAAAAGTATTAGTCAGGGGAAAAAACAAGGATAAAGATGGGCAGTAGAATTATTAGAGAATAAGCTGATTTAGAAAAAACATGATACTCTCTCCATTTCAAAAATAAAAAGTAAATGGAGGATCGGAAGCATATGTAACAAATTAGAAAGCAATCTTTTGGTAAAAATTAGTTAAGAAATATGAAGTACTTGCAGTGAATATTACAACAATAAAAGCAGTGAATAATTTGACTTGAAGGCTACCCAAAAGCCAACTTGAGGAATTTTAGTGTTATATCAAAAGTAAGGGAGATCTTAAAAACCTGAATAAGCCTGAACCAACAGTTACATGGAATGTAGACCCTAGTTTCCATTGTGTAGAGTGGGAAGAAAGAGGGGTAGACCATGGATGCATACTTACATGTAAAACAAAAGAGTAATGAATCATAAGAAAAGAGAGGGAACATCTAAAGAAGGTACCGAAAATATGTGAAACATTCAACCTTGTACAAATTAATGACATGCAAGCAAGAGAAAATTGTTTATTTGATTTGCTTTTTTGCGAACGTGGAACTCATCACCGTGATTAAAGTAAATAAGCCATAACATATCTGGTCATAATAACTCATAAGTTACAGCATGCTACTTTCTAGACATGGAAGAAAAATAGTATAAAATATAAGGATGATGTACGTCTAAGTGACCATAAGTCTCAAGATGACAAGAAAGAGATGAATAAGTTGTTAGATATTGATTATATATATTTTTTTTCATACTTGTTCACCATTTCCTGCATCACTGAGGTACTGTGAGAAACTAAGAAATGGTCTCATACACTCTCATCCACTCTCCCAATGTCATGTATAAAAGCTAACACAGTGACATTTTAAAATGAAATTGCTGAAACCTCCATACCAGTTAAAAGAAAGTATGAATAGGGACTGAACCAGGGCATGTGAAGTGGCCAGGGTAAACTATAGAAAGGTCTGTGTGCCCTGGTTATAGATTAGGAGCTGTGGTTTCAGTGCATTACACATGAAAGCTAGAGAATAGATGTGAGTGAATATGATCTTTCTTTATTTGTATCTGACACTACCTCATTAGTGCAAGAAACAGTGATCAAGTATGAAAGAAAAAGACTTCATCAGTGCAGGAAACAGCAATCAAGTATGAAAGAAAAAGAAAATGTGTCAGTCACTCATCAACCATTTCTGAATATTTAAGCTCATTGTCATTAAGTTTTTCTATTACTCTTTAGGTAAGCATGGAGGCCGACCTGTAGAATGGATGGAGGCAGCTGGGATGGAGGTCAAACTGTGGGAACAGATGCTGGAGCGCCCTAACTTATGGGTTGAAGGTTCCATCATGCTGAGACCCGCCATGGACAAACCAATCTATTCTTCCTCTATGACAGAATAGACAGAGTATTGTTTAGAGTGATTAATTTTTTTCCAGTCCAGTGTAGGTTCTTAACAGTGGAAGAGAATGATTTTTATCCTTTTTGATATACAGTATGTCATCAAGTGTTCAAAACAAAGATAGACTTTATAGATTACTTTAGGTTATCATTTTTCAGCTTTGTTTAATTTTAAGAATTACTGTGTATTAGAGAAGAGGCATACCCACTTCCCCAAATGTTTAAGAATATATAAATTTTAATGTAGTTAACATGAGTAATTTGAATCTTCCAGTGTCAAGTATCTACACATGCAAATAAAGACACATTCCATTGTCCATGACTTTCTTAGGAAACTCATCATGACCTTCATTGTCAGAGAACCATGAATAACATTTCAGGATTGTTTTTTTAAATTCACTAGAGAAATTTATTTTATGTTCCTAATTTTATAAAGTTTTAAGGAAAGTGATTTTATGTCTGATATAAGATCATGTTCTCCATATATTTAATTTTCATCCAGTCTTTAAATATTGCCTGTGGACACCCTTGGGCTTCTAACCATAGTATGGCTTGCAACAAGGACTTTTGACCAAAGTGTGACTTGTACCAGAGGCTTGTGACCATAGTATGGCATGTACCAAGGGCTTGTGACCATAGTGTGGCTTGTACCAAAGACTGTATTGAGAACAACGAAATAAGGCCCAAGTTGTAAGGCCAGTCTTGAGACCACTGAAAATAGAATAGACTTTAGTCAGCCAAGAGCTAGGTCTTCATGGCTATCACAAATTCAGTGGAAAATTAGTTACCCATCTCTTTTCAGTGACCTCAAGGATGGTTTGGAGTTGCAAACATGAAACCAAGAGTGAGCTTAACATAATGTGCCGAGTGTGTTGCTTAATGTCCGTTGCTTTTATTTTTGTGAAGCAGTGAATTATTCTAGGAAATTTTTTTGGTACTTCGTAGTTGAGGGTTACTTTCCTGAAAGTGACTCGGTCGCTGAGTTTAAACAAAACCTCAGTTTCAGAAGTTTAGTCAGGATAGAAACAGTGGTCATCCATCATTTGTATACAAGATCCATTTTCCAGGAAACATGCTTCTTTGCAACAAAAGATATCTACATTATTCCCCTTCCATAAAAGAAATATGTTAGTTTATCTGGTCACACATACACATGAAGTTTGTGCAATAGCCATTTTATGATTTATATTTATATGTATGCTACATTGACATGTTCGACAAAGGTGCTGACAAAGTTGCACTGGATGGTGGCTAGTAGACATCTTTATTTCTTATGACCAATGATTCTTGATTATTGACCTTAGTCATGAATAGCTATAGGAGTGTAGTAATATTTTTATACAAAATACCATATAATAAATTCCTGTAAATAAATTGTCGCCAGCCACCCTGTTACCCAGGATGAACTTGTATATATATTTTATCCCTCTAAACAACAAGGGCCAAAATGTACTAAAGACTATAAATACTAGGTTTTATGTAAAGTAACAAAGATGGAACTGACTGGACTCTGAAGCTGTGATCATACAAAGTGTTTACTTGGTAAAATTTACAAGTCCTACGTAAAGGATTTATGAGATAATCAAAGAGAAGGTGCAGAGGAAGCTACAGTGGGCACTCGTTCGAGAAACAACAGTATTTGTTATTATTTCTCCTTTAAATAGAATATTTCTTGTACAGTGTGCCAATCAGGAAAATGCTGGTATAGGATTTATAATTTATCTTTCAGTGTACTTAGTATTCATGTATGTAAAGATGTATGGACAGTTTGTATAAATAGTGGTAGGAATTACAAGGTAATACTTTATTATTCTCCTGCTATTTTATTGTGCTTTTAAAACAATTATTTTTTCTTTGTGCCAAGGGAACAATGACATATTTGTACAATGATCCCATTGATACTGAAACACATGTCTTACCTTTGATGACATTATGTACTCATCGTCAGTATTTGGACCTGTGAGGCATATTTTACCTGTGCTAAGTGTTCTCAATATTTTATGACAGTGGAAGAATACCTTTTTAAGACTTCAGCATCTGCTTAGACAAAGTTGATTCTCATGATTTGAAGTGACTAAATCTTTCATACAATTCATTCTCTTTGTAGTATGAATGGGAGACTAAGTCTTATACATTATTCTTAAGGTCCAGTACCAAGTGAACCCATAGCTGGGGGGACTAATACTGCTTCGTGATAAAGGATTCAGTCCCATTCCCTATTCTGTTATATTCTCACATTATGTAACTTAAAATAGAGCTTTATCATGTTTAATAAAACACAGTGAAAGTTATTGTTTTTTAATCCAAATTGAAATATATCAGATGCTTCAGGAAGCCAGACTTTTTAGTTTAAAAACAGGGCATATGGAGCAATCAAGGTAAACCATGGATTAGTCTATAGAGCTTGAATGTGGATTACATACTCAGGTTTCAGTACATTGTATGTGAGAGATAAAGAATGGATGTGAACAGATAAGGCCATTGCTTTTTATTTCTTGAAACACCTTCCTAAAGCAAGAAAGGCAATTAGTTATATAGAAAATTGTTTTGTATATTTAATCTGTAAAGAAAAATACTGATATTCAACCATTTCTTGAATATATATGACAGGCTTTGGTCAAAGACTTGTAGTAAATAAATTCTGCACATAAAAGGCAGCCTTAAAAAACTTGTGAAGATTTTGCATGCACCAACCTGTTGTAAATGTGAGAAAGGCACGCATTATTTTTATAAGTAAGGGAAATCAGTCCACATTTTCAAGAATTTGCAACTTCCATTGTTTCAAAATTTTGGATTCATGTGATACAGGCAGCATATGTCATCTAGAATGAATATATGACTTGTAACATTTTTTGGTGCTTCTTACCTAGTTGTTATATGAATTCATGTCATGACTCTTACAGGTTGGTTAGATTTTTATGATTATCGTCTGTGAACTTTTTAATAATTTACTCAAATTATGTTGAGTTTTATTTGGGTGAATTTTATTTGTTCAGGCAAAACTTCCTGTTCTTTACTTTTACCATGTAACTGTAATGTTGGGAATCATACAAGGTGACCAATAGTCAGTCATTCAGTACGACTTCTTTACTTGCTAATTGAGACAGTTTTTCCTGTATTGTGGGAATTGCAAAGTAGAGGATACCAGCATGAGAATTGTTAATTATCAGGTGTCATGTCTGATAGACTACAGTG
Source organism: Panulirus ornatus (assembly GCF_036320965.1). Lineage (NCBI taxonomy): Eukaryota > Metazoa > Arthropoda > Malacostraca > Decapoda > Palinuridae > Panulirus > Panulirus ornatus. The sequence goes on along the minus strand of NC_092246.1, from coordinate 23,298,884 downwards.
CACTTATTGGTCATGTGATGGCCATATGGTTTTATTCCAGTATGGTGTACTGGTAAGTGATATGATGACCATGTGCTTTGTGAATATTCGTTAGAGCTTTCTCTTTTTAATGTACAAGTTCAGAAAAATAGAAATTGAAGGCTTTACTATCTATATCTATAACGCCTGTTCCAATTGGAACTCCCTCAAAGGGGTAGCCATGGCAACAAACTCTCCATAACAAGAAATTCCAGGATTCCCATTTTTTTATATATTCCATAAGTCTGCATAGTTCTGTCAGATACTTATAAGTGTATGAAAAGTTTTCCTAAACCACATGGCCACTATATGAGATCACTAAACTTACAAAATGTTTATGTCTGCCCTAGTTTGGGTGGCTGTTCAAAGTAAATGGTATGTTTACTTTCATGGACACCAGAAATTGTTACTTTCATATCTTCATCAAGCTCTTTCCAAGTCTTTCAGCAGAAACATGTGGATTCTTAAAGGGAGACAGATTATTGCATTGATGCCTGTAAATATGAATATGAATGCCAGTAACCACTGCCACTTGGTTAGCAAGCTCACCCCAAGTTTTATTAGTATAGTGCAGTGGCAAGACTTGTAGTGGATATGTGGTTTGGATGAACATTATGCACATTTACGAATGTATGGAAATACTATGACTGTAACATATGAAATTGTAGAAGTAAAAATGAAAAGCTTTAATGTGTACACAGTAAATTACGTATGTTGCACTTATTTTGAGGAGCTGCCAAAGTTAAAGAAAATGGAAGTTTGGTGTCGGCTGAATGTTAAATGGTATGAGGAGTTTAATTCCTTCAAGAGTTGGTAGGCAGCCAACGACCAGGGAGGTATATTACCAGGACTACCCGCCTGGGTATCAGGAGGGTCACTGATAGCTGCATAGTCAGCCAGCACTTCATTGGTTGTCAAGTTGCACTTCTCTGACCTAGGTAGCTGTCTTTTCTTTCTGCCACACTTACATGTGGACTGAAGGCATTCTGTCCATAAACATAAAATCTCTCATTGTCACACACAATGCTTAACAACATTTAACTCACACAGTTCATTCTTTGTAACTCTGTATTTCCTGCGGTGAGTAATATGTGCTAGCCCTCCCTTTTGGCAAAATGGTAGGAGCAATAGATTGAAGCAGTAGGTAGGAACATTTAGGTAGGACTATTAAGTAGACATTAGGTAGAAGTAGAACATAGGAACATTAGGTAGAAGTAGTCAGTAGGAACATTAGGTAGGAGCCACTGCAAATGCTTTGCAAGACTAGCCCTCTGCCAGTGGCCATCAAGTAAGGGTGAGACATTAAAGGCTAAGAAACAGCACTGGAGTTCACTAGTTATGGAGACTATTGCTGTGGCCACCCCTTTGAGGAAGTTCATGAAGGGAACAGGCTTCAGAGATAGAGATAGATAATTTCTTTAAGATGACTTTGATTCATGTAGATTAAAAAAGATGTATTGACTATGATGATCTTATCTTCAAGAAGAAAAAATTTCATGAAGCTTACAGCATTATAGGAAAACTCTTGATGCGGAATTATTTAATAGTGTATTTGTATATTTACAAAGGAATGCCTTGAGAATTATGAAATCACTCATTGCTTAATGCTGAAATGCATCATATTTCTGTTACATTAAGTAGATAAAACCATCTGAGAAATTAATTGATGTAGAATCAAAAGTTTATGCAATATATTCAGGATAACAATCAAAGTATAGATTTAAAAGTTTGTGGATTATGCCTGGTAAGGTGTATGAGAAAGTGGCCATTGAACAGGTAGTGTCATGCATTCAGCAGCTGTCGGGGAAAAGGTGTGATGTTTCAGGAGAGGTAGAGGATCTCTAGACCAGATGTTTACTTAAAAGAAGTGTGAGAAATGTTTGGATAAAGAGAGCAAATTGTATATAGATTCTATGGATCTGAAGGAAACATACGATAGGGTTGACAGAGAGACCCAGTGGAAGGTGTTATCAATATTTTGGGTAAATGGAGTTATTAAATGTGGTGATGAGTTCTAAACAGGATAGTAAAGCATGTTTATGATTATGAAGGGTGAGAGGTTTTTGTGAAAATGGATCTGCATCAAGGTTGTGTGATATCACTGGTTGTTAAATTTATATTTGGGCAGAATGTGTGTGTGTGTGTGGGGGGGGGGGGGGGTTAGGAAGTGCATAAATTGCTTTTTGTAAATGACTGATCTGGTGGCAGTCTCAAGAGAGAAACATCAGTGAGAAGGTGCGGGCACTGAAAGAGAGAGGAACTGAGAGTTGGGGTAAGTATCAGTATACTTCAGGGAGAATAAGATATTTTCGAAGGGGGTTAATAGTATGAGAAAAACAAGAGATCAAATGGGAACTTCGGTGAAGAGGGCCAACGGGGCAGTGGTAACAGAGTGATGAGATGAGGAGATGAAGTAAGCATTTTGAATTAGTTAAATGTATTTGAGGATAAGGTGGCAAATGTAAGATGTTTTGGTAGGAGAGATATGCTGAGTCATGGAAAGCAGTTTGGTGGAGATAATGTATACAAAGGTGAGTGTTCAAACTACAAGTATATAGGTTTTTAAATGAACCTGGTAAGTTATATGGGAAAGCAGTGATCAAGACGGAGAAGACTTGTATAGCACATCACATTGGAAAGGAACAAAGTGTGGTTTCAGTAATGTGAAATGATGTGTAGAATAGATGTTTGCTTTAAAGAATGTGCATAAGAAATAGATAAACATAAGGATTTGTTTGTGGCATTTATGGATCTGGAGAAATTACAGGACAGGAGTGATAGGGTTTCCTTGTGGAAGATCATGAATATATGCTATATGAGAAAAGCCACCTGAAGCATTGAAAAGTTTTCAGGAGTGTAAGGCGTGTGCAAGTAGGTAGAGAAGAGGGTGATTAGTTTCAGGTTAAGGTGGTTGTGTTATGTTACCATGGCTGATTGATTTGTTATGGATGGATTGGTGAGGCAGGTAATGCAATGGTCATCGAGAGGGAGCAAGTATGCAGTCTGCAGGGAGTGAGGGGCTGGGAAGTGAGTCAGTTGTTTGGTTGTTTAGTGATATCACAACACTGGAGGCAGATTCGAGTGAGAACTTGCAGAAGTTGGTGTCCAAGTCTGGGAGAATGTGTGAAGGGAGGAAGTTAGAGTAAATGTGAATAAGCTCAAGATTTTGAAGCCACAGCACGAAGCAGGGTAAGCATGAAATTTATGGTTTCGCTTACGATTTTTTTTGTACAAATCAACTGATTATATATTTACTTATGGCTCTTAGATATTGCATCCATTATTTAGTCTGTGTATTAATCATTCATTAATATATCTATATTTATGCCACATTTCCTTCGATCAGCTGATCGGCGAGAAACAACATGGAGATCTCCGTCAGTGGGCAGACCTTTGCCAGTATCATGGCTTCAGATACAATGAGTGTACTTTGTTCGCAAGTGAGAAAGAGTAAGAGAAAATGTGCTGATAAAGTGTATTTGTAAAAAGTTAAGGACAATTGGTTGTCTGGCGCGGTATCGTCAAATCAAAGGTAATGATCCATATTGCCATATAAATGTGGAAGGCCTACATAATGTACAGTGTATAGTGTATACCAGTAGTGTATACCAGATAGTGTATACCAGTAGTAGGAATAAGCATGATAATGGGTACAACTGATATAGTTTACCTTAAGCAGGATAGAAACAAGGATTTACTGCGTTTTTGTTACTTTGCCGCTAGTTGTCAGCATCACCTGTGGCTTTACGTTGAGGTCGATTAACTTCGGGAACTGACGTTTTGTGTGAAGTGAGGTGGATAAGATGGACTTTATTTCACTCACCACTTTCCCTGAACTTCTAAACGGCTAAGAGTACGAGTTCCACCGCGACCCCAATATATAGCGCAATTATTGAAAACAGAACTTTTCGCTTAATAGAACTGATGTCTGTGAAATTTGAAGTTTGCTAAATATTTATTCTTCAGGAAAAGACAATTCAAGCAGAATTAAAGTGGAAATAAAGATAACTTTAGTAATCAGGAAAATAGTATCTTACCTACTGGTGCCAACTTGTTGGCAAAATAACTACATCTAGAAATCATAAACATTACGTCGGTTGAGACGGTCACCTTCGCCAAAATTAAGCGCAGGATGTTTTTAAGACTATTATCTTTTTCTGTTTGAAAGTTTTCCTGTGTTTCCAAAAGTATTAGGCGGCGTTAGATGGGATTCTGTATTACGAATTGATATATTAGGAAATACGTTGTCTAGTTTATTTACGTTGACTTTTTAGTCTTCAGGTATTTCGTATAAACGTATCCTATTTCATAATTTTCCTAGGATAGGTTTCTCTGAGTCTTGGTGTTAACCAAGACCTTTCCTAAAGGCCCTTGAAAGTCAATGCAGTAGTAGGGTAATGTAGATAAGCAGAAGTTCTTTGACGAAAGTGTACACCTAATGCTACACCCTCCCCAGAGGTGACTTCACCCGCGGTACAAACACGTGCAGGATCTCAAGTATGTATTTCATGGAGAGAAATTCTCTTAAATGAAAGTTTACTTATGGGTTTGTTTTTATCCTGTATTTCAAGTGAGAAAAACCTTTGTGGGGTATTATTAGATGATTACTTGCTAGTTCTCTATCTACATATGTTTTTTCATATTCATTTGTATTATGGACGACGTGCGAAAGAAAAGAAAGCTTAACGTCGTCAATCTGAGCCAGAAACCACTCTATGTTCCAGTGTGTGGGAGGTGAGGAGAATTGTGGTGGTAGTTTTAACAGTGGTACCGGAATCTTAATAACGTCAGGGATTTTTAGTGATGGTTATGGTAGCAATTGATAGTGTAGTAGTGTT